>NC_084631.1:40381435-40396435 GCF_033978795.1 Nerophis ophidion | reverse complement strand
AATACTGTATAATACTGAATATTTTCCAATGCTGGTGTAGTACGTGATGGTAGCACTGAATAAACTTTTTATAATACAGAATATTTTCCAATGGTATTTAGTACTGTAGTACATGATGATAATACTGAATATTTTCTAATGGTATAGTACTGTAGTATGTGATGGTAATACTGTATAATACTGATTATTTTCCAATGTTGACGGAGTACGTGATGGTAGTACTGCATACAATTCTTATAATACCGAATATTTTCCAATAGTAAGTAGTACTGTAGTACGTGATGGTAGTACTGCATACAATTCTTATAATACCGAATATTTTCCAATAGTATGTAGTACGTGATGGTAGTACTGCATACAATTCTTATAATACCGAATATTTTCCAATAGTATGTAGTACTGTAGTACGTGATGGTAGTACTGAATAGAATTCTTATAATACTGAATATTTTCCAAAGGTATTTAGTACTGTAGTACGTGATGGTAATACTGTATAATATTAAATATTTTCCAATCGTATGTAGTACGTGATGGTAGTACTGAATAGAATTCTTATAATACTGAATATTTTACAATGGTATGTAGTACTGTAGATTGTGATGGTAATACTGCATAATACTGAATATTTTCCAATGTTGACGGAGTACGTGATGGTAGTACTGCATACAATTCTTATAATAATGAATATTTTCCAATAGTATGTAGTACTGTAGTACGTGATGGTAGTACTGAATAGAATTCTTATAATACTGAATATTTTCCAAATGTATGTAGTACTGTATTATGTGATGGTAATACTGTATAATATTAAATATTTTCCAATCGTATGTACTATGAGATGGTAGTACTGAATAGAATTCTTATAATCCCACATATTTTCCAATGGTATGTAGTACTGTAGATTGTAATGGTAATACTGCATAATACTGAATATTTTCCAATGGTATGTAGTACGTGATGGTACTGTAATACTGTATAGTACTGATTTTTCCAATGCGGGTGTAGTACGTGATGGTAGTACTGAATAGAATTCTTATAATCCCGAATATTTTCCAATGGTATGTAATACTGTAGTATGTGATGGTAATACAGTATAGTACTGCATATTTATCAATGTTGAAGTAGTACATGATGGTAGTACTGACTAGAGTGGTTGTAGTAATACTGCATATTTATCAATGTTGAAGTAGTACATGATGGTAGTACTGACTAGAGTGGTTGTAGTAATACTGCATATTTATCAATGTTGAAGTAGTACATGATGGTAGTACTGACTAGAGTGGTTGTAGTAATACTGCATATTTATCCAGTGGTTGACATGAAGGTCACGTCTGACTTTGTCAGCTGGAAGGCGGCCAACAAACTGCGGCTAAAGACGCGCTCGCCATCTGCTAATGAATTACAGCACAATAAATCAATTTACAGCAGACTATCAGACTAATGCATGCTGGGAAACTATTGATATTCCACCACTTTGACCACACAATCTTTGAAAAAGGGAAAAAGAGTAGAATTGAGTAAGCTCCGCTTCTTCCTACTCCTCTTTGGACATGTGGGATGTACAATTTGTAAACTAACACTCAAATATAGCAACTCTCTTCATATTAATGTTCATATATTACATCTTCCACAACATTTGTATGTGAAGTGTGTACAAGTACATGCAATATTACACCAACTCTGTTCATATATAACATGTACAATATTTACGAGACGTAAAACATCCTCAATTACATGCAATATTACTCCAACTCTGTTCATATATCACATGTACAATATTTACGAGACGTAAAACATCCTCAATTACATGCAATATTACTCCAACTCTGTTCATATATCACATGTACAATATTTACGAGAAGTAAAACATCCTCAATTACATGCAATATTACAACAACTCTGTTCATATATCACATGTACAATATTTACGAGGAGTAAATTGTGTTCAAGTAAATGCAATATTACACCAACTCTGTTCATATATAACATGTACAATATTTACGAGAAGTAAATTGTGTTCAAGTAAATGCAATATTACACCAACTCTGTTCATATATTACATGTACAATATTTACGAGAAGTAAATTGTGTTCAAGTACATGCAATATTACACGAATTCTGTTCATATATGACATGTACAATATTTACGAGAAGTAAAACATCCTCAATTACATGCAATATTACACCAACTCTGTTCATATATCACATGTACAATATTTACGAGAAGTAAAACATCCTCAATTACATGCAACATTACACCAACTCTGTTCATATATAACATGTACAATATTTACGAGAAGTAAATTGTGTTCAAGTAAATGCAATATTACACCAACTCTGTTCATATATTACATGTACAATATTTATGAGAAGTAAATTGTGTTCAAGTACATGCAATATTACACGAATTCTGTTCATATATGACATGTACAATATTTACGAGAAGTAAAACATCCTCAATTACATGCAATATTACACCAACTCTGTTCATATATCACATGTACAATATTTACGAGAAGTAAAACATCCTCAATTACATGCAACATTACACCAACTCTGTTCATATATTACATGTACAATATTTACGAGAAGTAAATTGTGTTCAAGTAAATGCAATATTACACCAACTCTGTTCATATATTACATGTACAATATTTACGAGAAGTAAATTGTGTTCAAGTACATGCAATATTATACGAATTCTGTTCATATATTACATCTACAGTAATATTAACGAGAAGTAAGATGTGTTTAATTACATGCAATATTACACAAACTCTGTTCATATATTACATGTACGATAATATTTACGAGAAGTAAATTGTGTTTAATTACATTCAATATTACACTAACTCTGTTCATATATGACATGTACAATAATATTTACGAGAGGTAAAACGTGCCCAATTACATGCAATATTACATGAACTCTGTTCATATATTACATGTACAGTAATATTTACAAGAAATAAAATGTGCATAAATTACATGTAATATTACACCAACTCTGTTCATATATTACATGTACAATATTTATGAGAAGTAAAATCTGCTCAAGTACATGCAATATTACACCAACTCTGTTCATATATTACATGTACAATATTTACGAGAAATAAAGTGTTTTTTAAATTACATCCAATATTACACCAACTCTGTTCATATATTACATGTACAGTAATATTCACAAGTAAAATGAGTTCAATTACATGCAATATTACACCAACTCTGTTCATATATTATATGTACAATATTTACGAGAAGTGAAGTGTGTTCAAGTACATCCAATATTACACTAACTCTGTTCATATATGACATGTACAATAATATTTACGAGAGGTAAAATGTGCCCAATTACATGCAATATTACATGAACTCTGTTCATATATTACATGTACAGTAATATTTACGAGAATTAAAATGTGCATAAATTACATGCAATATTACACCAACTCTGTTCATATATTACATGTACAATATTTACGAGAAGTAAAGTGTGTTTTTTAAATTACATGCAATATTACACCAACTTTGTTCATAAATTACAGAAGAGAGATTGAACCCTTCTGATTAAAAGTTGATGAAAGAGTTTATAAAGAATCTAAGAGACTGATGTATACAACTTTTTCTCTGTGTAATAATCCATCCATCCATCTCCTACCGCTTATCTGGGCTTGGGTCGCGGGGGCAGCAGCCAAAGCGGTCCTGTCCATTGCTGTTTGCAGCTTTAATTGTGGTTCTTTAATGATGATTGTTGTGGTTGTCAAGTTCAAACACTGATGACAACTATTAAACAAGACAAAAGGCAAAGAATCAAACAGAGACAGAATTAAATTTGGACTCGTACCTGAGGAGAGACATGGCCACAGTACTCTCTGTACAGTCCTGCACCACGCTCTCCCCCAAGATTGTACTCCTCCTTCTTTATTTGACTTTCTCCCCCCTCCTTCCCACAGCTGCTTCCTGAGGGAAGTGGGTCGTAAACAGCGTTGCCTTCGGTTTCCGAACAGCTCGAAGAGAGTTTGTCAAATAGTTCAAAAAGAGTTCCATAAAATAGTTCAAAGAGTTCCAGAAATAGTTCAAAGAGAGTTCCAGAAATAGTTTATTGAGAGTTCGTCAAATAGTTCAAAAATAGTTAGAAAATAGTTCAAAAATAGTTTGTAAAATACTTCAAAAACAGTTCCTGTGGAAGTTGGGCGGATCCTGCCATCTGTCCGCTTTGTAGTCCCAGTGGAGTTTTACGAGCCTTCTTCTTGGAAGGTTTCAGCCTTTTGTCTGGAACACCACGTTTTTTGTGATAGTTTAGAAACAATTATTCTAACAGTGGTTGTTGTTGTTGTTTTTATCCAACAATGCTGTGGCCTCCCCAGCCCGGCTGGTCCTCCAGAGACCCCTTCAGGGAGATCCTGCTGAGGATGACCCGGAAGCCGCGGCCGCATCAGTTTGTGGGTCTGATGGGCAAACGCTCCATGGGTAACTCTCACTCTCTCTCCACAACAACAACAACAACAACAACAATAACAACAACAATAACACTAATATTGTGCTTGCCAACAACAATAATAAGACCAGTATGACTCTCCTCCCACAGCAGCTGCACAGATTCCACACAAAAGTAAGTCACTTCTTGACCTCACTCATTTATTTCATTTACATTTTATTATTTTCATATTTTATCCATAAACATTTTTTGTATGAAAGTCTTGAAAAAAAAAATGTAGTCAAATGTGATTAATCACAAAAGTGATCACATTAATCTCGTATAAAAGCCCACTTTAATTTATAAGTAAACGATTGATTGATTGATTTCGAGCGCAAATGTTCCTTGTATACATCATTAATCAATATTGCATCAATGATCGGGTCAATATTGCATCATTGATCGGGTCAATATTGCATCTTTGATCGGGTCAATATTGCATAATTGATCGGGTCAATATTGCATCATTGATCAGGTCAATATTACATCATTGATCGGGTCAATGTTGCATCATTGATCGGGTCAGTATTGCATCATTGATCGGGTCAATATTGCATCATTGATCGGGTCAATATTGCATCTTTGATCGGGTCAATATTGCATAATTGATCGGGTCAATATTGCATCATTGATCGGGTCAATATTGCATCATTGATCGGGTCAATATCGCATCTTTGATCGGGTCAGTATCGCATCATTGATCGGGTCAATATCGCATCTTTGATCGGGTCAATATCGCATCTTTGATCGGGTCAATATCGCATCATTGATCGGGTCAATATCGCATCATTGATCGGGTCAATATCGCATCATTGATCGGGTCAATATCGCATCATTGATCGGGTCAATATCGCATCATTGATCGGGTCAATATCGCATCATTGATCGGGTCAATATCGCATCATTGATCGGGTCAATATCGCATCATTGATCGGGTCAATATCGCATCATTGATCGGGTCAGTATCGCATCATTGATCGTGTCAGTATCGCATCATTGATCGTGTCAGTATCGCATCATTGATCGGGTCAGTATCGCATCATTGATCGGGTCAGTATCGCATCATTGATCGGGTCAATACCGCATCATTGATCGGGTCAATATCGCATCATTGATCGGGTCAATATTGCATCATTGATCGGGTCAGTATTGCATCATTGATCGGGTCGGTATTGCATCATTGATCGGGTCAATATTGCATCATTGATCGGGTCAGTATTGCATCATTGATCGGGTCAGTATCGCATCATTGATCGGGTCAGTATCGCATCATTGATCGGGTCAATATCGCATCATTGATCGGGTCAATATCGCATCATTGATCGGGTCAATATCGCATCATTGATCGGGTCAATATCGCATCATTGATCGGGTCAATATTGCATCATTGATCGGGTCAATATTGCATCATTGATCAGGTCAGTATCGCATCATTGATCGGGTCAGTATCGCATCATTGATCGGGTCAATATCGCATCATTGATCGGGTCAATATCGCATCATTGATCGGGTCAATATTGCTTCATTGATCGGGTCAATATTGCATCATTGATCGGTTCAACATTGCATCATTGATCGGGTCAGTATTACATCATTGATCGGGTCAATATTGCTTCATTGATCGGGTCAGTATTGCATCATTGATCGGGTCAATATTGCATCATTGATCGGTTCAACATTGCATCATTGATCCGGTCAATGTGTCAGTAATTAGATCAATATTACGTCAGTGATCAGGTCATGCAGTACTGTAGTACCTAATAGTAAGACTGAATATTTTCCAATGGTATGTAGTACTGTAGTATGTGATGGTAATAATATATATTACTGAATATTTTCCAAGGGTTTGTTGTACCTAATAGTAATACTGAATATTGTCCCATGGTATGTAGTGATGTAGTACGTAATGGTAATATTATACTGTATATAGTACTGAATATTTTACAATGGTTTGTAGTACTGTTGTATAGTACGTTATTGATCAGGTCAATAATACGTCATTGTTCAAGTCAATAGTATGTCATTGATCAGGTTAATAATACATCATTGATCAGGTCAATAATATGTCATTGATAAGGTCAATATGTCATTGATCAGGTCAATAGTACGTCATTGATCAAGTTAACACGTAATTGATCAAGTTAATAATACATCATTGATCAGGTCAATAACACGTAATTGATCAAGTTAATAATACATCATTGATCAGGTCAATAATATGTCATTGATCAGATCAATAATATGTCATTGATAAGGTCAATATGTCATTGATCAGGTCAATAGTACGTCATTGATCAAGTTAACACGTAATTGATCAAGTTAATAATACATCATTGATCAGGTCAATAACACGTAATTGATCAAGTTAATAATACATCATTGATCAGGTCAATAATATGTCATTGATAAGGTCAATATGTCATTGATCAGGTCAATAATATGTCATTGATCAGGTCAATAATATGTCATTGATCAGGTCAATAATATGTCATTGATCAGGTCAATAACACGTCATTGATCAGGTCAATAATACGTCATTGATCTGGTCAAAAATACGTCATTGATCAGGTCAAAAACACGTCATTGATCAGGTCAATATGTCATTGATCAGGTCAATAATACATCATTGATCAAGTCAATAATATGTCATTGATCAGGTCAATATGTCATTGATCAGGTCAATAATATGTCATTGATAAGGTCAATATGTCATTGATCAGGTCAATAGTACGTCATTGATCAAGTAAATAATATGTCATTGATCAGGTTAATAATACATCATTGATCAGGTCAATAACACGTCATTGATCAAGTTAATAATACATCATTGATCAGGTCAATAATACATCATTGATCAGGTCAATAATATGTCATTGATCAGGTCAATAATATGTCATTGATCAAGTCAATAATATGTCATTGATCAGGTCAATATGTCATTGATCAGGTCAATAATACATCATTGATCAGGTCAATAACACGTCATTGATCAGGTCAATAACACGTCATTGATCAGGTCAATAATACGTCATTGATCTGGACAATAATACGTCATTGATCAGGTCAAAAACACGTCATTGATCAGGTCAATAATATGTCATTGATCAAGTCAATAATACGTCATTGATCAAGTAAATAGTATGTCATTGATCAGGTTAATAATACATCATTGATCAGGTCAATAACACGTCATTGATCAGGTCAATAACACGTCATTGATCAGGTCAATAACACGTCATTGATCAGGTCAATAATACGTCATTGATCTGGTCAAAAATACGTCATTGATCAGGTCAAAAACACGTCATTGATCAGGTCAATAATATGTCATTGATCAGGTCAATAATACATCATTGATCAAGTCAATAATATGTCATTGATCAGGTCAATATGTCATTGATCAGGTCAATAATATGTCATTGATCAAGTAAATAGTATGTCATTCATCAGTTAATAATACATCATTGATCAGGTCAATAATATGTCATTGATCAGGTTAATAATACATCATTGATCAAGTCAATAATATGTCATTGATCAGGTCAATATGTCATTGATCAGGTCAATAATATGTCATTGATCAAGTAAATAGTATGTCATTCATCAGTTAATAATACATCATTGATCAGGTCAATAACACGTCATTGATCAGGTCAATAATACGTCATTGATCAGGTCAATAATACGTCATTGATCAGGTCAAAAACACGTCATTGATCAGGTCAATAATATGTCATTGATCAGGTCAATAATACATCATTGATCAAGTCAATAATATGTCATTGATCAGGTTAAATATAAAAGTCATTGATCAGGTCAATAATACATCATTGATCAGTTCAATACCACATCATTGATCAGGTCAATAATACGTCATTGATCTGGACAATAATATGTCATTGATCAGGTCAAAAATACGTCATTGATCAGGTCAAAAACACGTCATTGATCAGGTCAATAATATGTCATTGATCAAGTCAATAATACGTCATTGATCAAGTAAATAGTATGTCATTGATCAGGTTAATAATACATCATTGATCAGGTCAATAACACGTCATTGATCAGGTCAATAACACGTCATTGATCAGGTCAATAATACGTCATTGATCTGGTCAAAAATACGTCATTGATCAGGTCAAAAACACGTCATTGATCAGGTCAATAATATGTCATTGATCAGGTCAATAATACATCATTGATCAAGTCAATAATATGTCATTGATCAGGTCAATATGTCATTGATCAGGTCAATAATATGTCATTGATCAAGTCAATATGTCATTGATCAGGTCAATAATACGTCATTGATCAAGTAAATAGTATGTCATTCATCAGTTAATAATACATCATTGATCAGGTCAATAATATGTCATTGATCAGGTTAATAATACATCATTGATCAGGTCAATAACACGTCATTGATCAGGTCAATAATACGTCATTGATCAGGTCAATAATACGTCATTGATCAGGTCAAAAACACGTCATTGATCAGGTCAATAATATGTCATTGATCAGGTCAATAATACATCATTGATCAAGTCAATAATATGTCATTGATCAGGTTAAATATAAAAGTCATTGATCAGGTCAATAATACATCATTGATCAGTTCAATACCGCATCATTGATCAGGTCAATAATAAGTCATTGATCAGGTAAATAATACGTCATTGATCAGGTCAATAATATGTCATTGATCAAGTCAATAATATGTCATTGATCAGGTCAAAAACACGTCATTGATCAGGTCAATAATATGTCATTGATCAGGTCAATAATATGTCATTGATCAAGTCAATAATATGTCATTGATCAGGTTAAATATAAAAGTCATTGATCAGGTCAATAATACATCATTGATCAGGTCAATAATATGTCATTGATCAGGTTAAATATACAAGTCATTGATCAGGTCAATAATACATCATTGATCAGGTCAATAATACATCATTGTTTAGGTCAATAATACATCATTGATCAGGTCAATAATACGTCATTGATCAGGTCAATACCACATCATTGATCAGGTCAATAATATGTCATTGATCAGGTTAAATATAAAAGTCATTGATCAGGTCAATAATATGTCATTGATCAAGTCAATAATATGTCATTGATCAGGTCAATATGTCATTGATCAGGTCAATAATATGTCATTGATCAAGTCAATATGTCATTGATCAGGTCAATAATACGTCATTGATCAAGTAAATAATACATCATTGATCAGGTTAATAATACATCATTGATCAGGTCAATAATATGTCATTGATCAGGTTAATAATACGTCATTGATCAAGTAAATAATACATCATTGATCAGGTTAATAATACATCATTGATCAGGTCAATAACACGTCATTGATCAGGTCAATAACGCGTCATTGATCTGGTCAATAATACGTCATTGATCAAGTAAATAATACATCATTGATCAGGTTAATAATACATCATTGATCAGGTCAATAACACGTCATTGATCAGGTCAATAACGCGTCATTGATCTGGTCAATAATACGTCATTGATCAGGTCAAAAACACGTCATTGATCAGGTCAATAATATGTCATTGATCAGGTCAATAATACATCATTGATCAGTTCAATACCGCATCATTGATCAGGTCAATAATAAGTCATTGATCAGGTAAATAATACGTCATTGATCAGGTCAATAATACGTCATTGATCAGGTCAAAAACACGTCATTGATCAGGTCAATAATATGTCATTGATCAGGTCAATAATATGTCATTGATCAAGTCAATAATATGTCATTGATCAGGTTAAATATAAAAGTCATTGATCAGGTCAATAATACATCATTGATCAGTTCAATACCACATCATTGATAAGGTCAATAATACGTCATTGATCAGGTAAATAATACGTCATTGATCAGGTCAATAATACGTCATTGATCAGGTCAAAAACACGTCATTGATCAGGTCAATAATATGTCATTGATCAGGTCAATAATACATCATTGATCAAGTCAATAATATGTCATTGATCAGGTTAAATATAAAAGTCATTGATCAGGTCAATAATACATCATTGATCAGTTCAATACCGCATCATTGATCAGGTCAATAATAAGTCATTGATCAGGTAAATAATACGTCATTGATCAGGTCAATAATACGTCATTGATCAGGTCAATAATACGTCATTGATCAGGTCAATAATATGTCATTGATCAGGTCAATAATACGTCATTGATCAGGTCAAAAACACGTCATTGATCAGGTCAATAATATGTCATTGATCAGGTCAATAATACATCATTGATCAAGTCAATAATATGTCATTGATCAGGTTAAATATAAAAGTCATTGATCAGGTCAATAATACATCATTGATCAGTTCAATACCACATCATTGATCAGGTCAATAATACGTCATTGATCAGGTAAATAATACGTCATTGATCAGGTAAATAATACGTCATTGATCTGGTCAATAATACGTCATTGATCAGGTCAAAAACACGTCATTGATCAGGTCAATAATATGTCATTGATCAAGTCAATAATATGTCATTGATCCGGTTAAATATAAAAGTCATTGATCAGGTCAATAATACATCATTGATCAGGTCAATAATATGTCATTGATCAGGTTAAATATAAAAGTCATTGATCAGGTCAATAATACATCATTGATCAGTTCAATACCACATCATTGATCAGGTCAATAATACGTCATTGATCAGGTCAATACCACATCATTGATCAGGTCAATAATACATCATTTCACTGATGATTGACAGGTGTACTCACTGGCACAAACAAGCTTTTAAAACAACCAATTGGCATTAATGTGTGCCTTTTATTATTATTGATGGATTTATTTTGAACAATTTAGGTCCTAAAATATTTTTGTAATCAAAAAAGATAAAATAATGAAGAAAAGTGACATTCTGGCGGCATCCAACAGAGGCAAACATGCATATTCTACATGTTTTTAAATAAAAAAATGTATTTTACTTCATCAATGATACATTTTTATGAATATTGATATGAATATGACAAGTATTAACATTATTGGTAGAATAAAATGTATGTTTATTCAACATATGTCCAGTAGAAGACTTTCTTTACTTGACGTTGGAAAATGTCACCTTTTTCACATCAAGGCCACTGAGGAACCTGGAATATATTAATATTTATTTCTGTATGAGCTAATATGTTGACATGCATGCGTGTGTATGTTTGTATGTATATATGTATGTATGTATGTCTGCAGAAGCCTGCTCACACGTGCAGTCAGAAAACGTGTGCAGGCTGCAATCAAGCACACACAAATTCAATTGGATTATTTATGTCTTGCTGGCTCGCTTCAAACCCAAATGACTTTCCCACCCTTTATTTTCTTACATGTATTTATTTATTTATTTCACTGAATGCATCTGTAATTCATCATATAAATGTTACTGAATGTATTTAATTTGACGGAATTTATTGTATTGAAAGTATTTGTGTTTATTTCCACCCAATGTATTTTATTTGCACATTTTGCATTCTTTTGTTGCCATTTTTCAGGGCACAAAGTCAACTCTTTTGTGGGGCTGATGGGCAAGAGGAGCCAAGAGGACGCAGGTGATTAAAAAATGTGACATTTTCAGCAATATTTCAACATTTTTAATCCCACGGTACGTTTGTTTGGACCGAGAGTGCTTGCAATGTGTTGCTATGGTAACTACGAAAACTGCCAAAAGCAGGGAAGTTGTCACCTTGTGTAAATGGTCAATAAAATGACAATATAACAAATCCTTTTCAACTTAAATTCAATTGAATAGACTGCAAAGACAAGATATTTAAACTGGTAGACTTTGTTATTTTTGGCAAATATTAGCTCATTTGGAATATGACGCCTGCGACATGTTTCAAAAAAGCTGGCACAAGTGGCAAAAAAGAGTGAGAAAGTTGAGGGATGCTCATCACACACTTATTTGGAACATCCAACAGGTGAGCGGGCTCATTGGTAACAGGTGGTCTGCCATGATTGGGTTTAAAAGCAGCTTCCATGAAATGCTCACTTCGTCAACAAATGCCTGAGCAAGTTGTTTAAGAACAACATTTCTCTACCAGCCTATTGCAAGGACGCTCCGTAATATCATTAAAAGGTTCAGAGAATCTGGACAAATCACCGCACATAAGTGGCATGGCCGGAAACCAACATTGAATGCCCGTGACCTTCAATGCCTCCGGTGGCACCGCATCAAAAAGCGAAAACAGTGTGTAAAGGATATCACCACATGGGCTCAGGAAGACTTCAGAAAAACCACAGTCAGTAACTACAGTTGGTCGCTATATCTGTAAGTGCAAGTTAAAACTCTACTATGCAAAGCCGCAGCCATTTATCAACAACACCCGGAAACGCTGCCGGCTTCGCTGGGCATGAGATCATCTAAGATGGACTGATGCAAAGTGGAAAAGTGTTCTGTGGTCTGACGAGTCCACGTTTCAAATTGTTTTTGGAAACTGTGGACGTCAAGGAAGAGAACCATCCGTACTGTTCTGGGCACAAAGTGTAAAAGTCAGCATGTGTGATGGTATGGGGGTGCATTAGTGCCCAAGGCATGGGTAACTTACACATCTGTGAAGGCACCATTAATGCTGAAAGGTACATACAGCTTTTGGTGCAACATATATTGTCATCCAAGCCACGTTATCATGGACGCCCCTGCTTATTTCAGCAAGATGATGCCAAGCCACGTGCAATGGGGGTGCATTAGTGCCAAAGGCATGGGTAACTTACACATCTGTGAAGGCACCATTAATGCTGAAAGGTACATACAGGTTTTGGTGCAACATATGTTGTCATCCAAGCAACGTTATCATGGACGCCCCTGCTTATATCAGCAAGATGATGCCAAGCCACGTGTTATGGTGTGCATTAGTGCCCAAGGCATGGGTAACTTACACATCTGTGAAGGCACCATTAATGCTGAAAGGTACATACAGCTTTTGGTGCAACATATATTGTCATCCAAGCCACGTTATCATGGACGCCCCTGCTTATATCAGCAAGATGATGCCAAGCCACGTGTTATGGTGTGCATTAATGCCCAAGGCATGGGTAACTTACACATCTGTGAAGGCACCATTAATGCTGAAAGGTACATACAGCTTTTAGTGCAACATATGTTGCCATCAAAACCTGTACCAATGTTATCATGGACGCCCCTGCTTATATCAGCAAGATGATGCCGAGCCACGTGTTATGGTGTGCATTAGTGCCCAAGGCATGGGTAACTTACACATCTGTGAAGGCACCATTAATGCTGAAAGGTACATACAGCTTTTAGTGCAACATATGTTGCCATCAAAACCTGTACCAATGTTATCATGGACGCCCCTGCTTATTTCAGCAAGATGATGCCAAGCCACGTGCAATGGGGGTGCATTAGTGCCCAAGGCATGGGTAACTTACACATCTGTGAAGGCACCATTAATGCTGAAAGGTACATACAGCTTTTGGAACAACATATGTTGCCTTCAAAGCAATGTTATTATGGACGCCCCTGCTTATTTCAGCAAGACGATGCCAAACCACGTGTTACAACAGCGTGACAACTTCACTGCTTTTGGCTTTTGTGCAGCAGCAACAATGGCCGCCAAAAAGTGTAACGTAATTGACTTTTTCAAAACAGAAGACGTGTCATAAAAGTCTGGCCTTTCACAGCCACGGACAACATTTCATCTTCCTGTGCCGCAGGTTCCTACGATTGGAGCGCGGAACAAACGTACGACGCTCGCCGCTGAAGTTGTCACCTCGACGTCTCTCACCTGTGAAAAGTGTTTTATTTTTTGCTGTTTGTCCAATAAAATCTTGTGTTTACACCCGGGACTCGTCAAAGTGTGCAAGTCAATGGCCGCCATCAGCGTCCCGTGGGGTCTTTGTTGTTTCTCTTCCGTCGGTGGCGAGTGGGGGGAGACCCTCCTCGCACGTGGTGGGGATTACAAGCACTCGGCGGGGAAACAAGCACCTGGCAACGTTGTCATTTTTCACGGCAACAACGCAGGAAAGCGCTCAGAAGGACTCAAATAGGCGCTAGCTCCTTGCTCATTTACATTGGGAATCCCATTGACATGCTACTGATTAGCATTAGTCATTTTACATGGCGATTTTTCATGACTAAGATCCATGTAACGATCAAAACAGCAGGTGTGTAATAAGTACAATACTTAGAGTCTTAACACTTTGTAGGACTCTACAAAAGACCAGACTGGCAAAGACTACTTCCATACACACAGTCTAGTCCAGGGGTCACCAAGGCGGGGCCCGTAAGGACCAGATGAGTCGCCCGCTGGCCAGTTCTAAAAATAGCTCAAATAGCAGCACTTACCAGTGAGCTGCCTCAATTTTTTTTAAATTGTATTTATTTACTAGCAAGCTGGTCTCGCTTTGCTCGACATTTTTAATTCTAAGAGAGACAAAACTCAAATAGAATTTGAAAATCCAAGAAAATATTTTAAAGACTTGGTCTTCACTTGTTTAAATAAATTCAT
>NC_084631.1:40338935-40376435 GCF_033978795.1 Nerophis ophidion | reverse complement strand
TACTTCTTACATTCACCCTCATATTACTTCTTACATTCACCCTCACATTACTTCTTACATACACCCTCACATTACTTCTTACATTCACCCTCACATTACTTCTTACATTCATCCTCACCTTACTTCTTATATTCATGCTCACATATATATATATAAATGTACATATATACATGTGTATATACACTAATGTATTAACAAGTGTATTATGTATGAATGTAGACATAGGTAAATATATGTATGCGTATACATATGCATATACTTACATAAACATACACATGTATAAGTACATATGTATGTACGTCTACATACATATGCCTCCAGAAGTATCCATAAATGTATGTACATACTGTATACATGCATGTACGTATGTATACTAATACATAAATATGTATACATACGTATGTGTATGTATGCATACACACGTACATGTATCTACATACGCGTGTATGTACTTGCAAATATACATGTATTTAGATACACGTATGTATATATAGGCGTGTATATATACATGCTCATGTGTATATACACATATATAAGAATATACACATACATATATACACACTTATATACATATATATCCATATACATGTGTATATTACATGCACACATATATATATATATATATATATATATATATATATGTGTATGTATATATATATATATGTATGTATGTATGTATGTACATATATATCTGTGTATATACATATACACACAACATATATAGAGACATTATATATATATATACATATACGTCTATGTCCATATACATATATGTATGTATGTATGTATGTATACATATATCCATATACATATATATACACATACATATACATATATATGTATATATATATATATACACTGTGGGGACGGCATGGCGAAGTTGGGACAGTGGCCGTGCCAGCAACCTGAGGGTTCCTGGTTCAATCCCCACCTACTACCAACCTTGTCACGTCTGTTGTGTCCTGAGCAAGACACTTCACCCTTGCTCCTGATAGGTTGTGGTTAGAGCCTTGCATGGCAGCTCCCGCCATCAGTGTGTGAATGTGTGTGTGAATGGGTGAATGTGGAAGTAGTGTCAAAGCGCTTTGAGTACCTTGAAGGTAGAAAAGCGCTATACAAGTACAACCCATTTACCATACACACATACATATACACTTACATATATATACACATACATATACATACATACATACATACATACATACACACACACACACATATATACATATATATATGTGTATGTATGTGTATATATACATATATGTATGTAAGAGTATATGTATATAAATATATATGTAACTGTATATGTATGTATGTATGTATGTAAGTGTATATGTATATGTATATATAAATAAATATATATGTAACTGTATATGTATGTATGTAAGTGTATATGTATATGTATATATAAATAAATATATATGTAAGTGTATATGTATATGTGTATACATATACAGTGGGGGAAAAAAGTATTTAGTCAGCCAGCGATTGTGCAAGTTCTCCCACTTAAAATGATGACAGAGGTCTGTAATTTTCATCATAGGTACACTTCAACTGTGAGAGACAGAATGTGGAAAAAACATCCAGGAATTCACATTGTAGGAATTTTCATCCATCCATCCATCCATCATCTTCCGCTTATCCGAGGTCGGGTCGCGGGGGCAGCAGCCTAAGCAGGGAAGCCCAGACTTCCCTCTCCCCAGCCACTTCGTCTAGCTCTTCCCGGGCGATCCAGAGGCGTTCCCAGGCCAGCCGGGAGACATAGTCTTCCCAACGTGTCCTGGGTCTTCACCGTGGCCTCCTACCAGCTGGACGTGCCCTAAACACCTCCCTAGGGAGGCGTTCGGGTGGCATCCTGACCAGATGCCCGAACCACCTCATCTGGCTCCTCTCGATGTGAAGGAGCAGCGGCTTTACTTTGAGTTCCTCCCGGATGGCAGAGCTTCTCACCCTATCTCTAAGGGAGAGCCCCGCCACACGGCGGAGGAAACTCATTTGGGCCGCTTGTACCCGTGATCTTATCCTTTCGGTCATGACCCAAAGCTCATGACCATAGGTGAGGATGGGAACGTATATCGACCGGTAAATTGAGAGCTTTGCCTTCCGGCTCAGGTCCTTCTTCACCACAACGGATCGATACAACGTCCGCATTACTGAAGACGCCGCACCGATCCGCCTGTCGATCTCACCATCCACTCTTCCCCCACTTGTGAACAAGACTCCTAGGTACTTGAACTCCTCCACTTGGGGCAGGGTCTCCTCCCCAACCCGGGCGAGAACCATGGACTCGGACTTGGAGGTGCTGATTCTCATTCCGGTCGCTTCACACTCGGCTGCGAACCGATCCAGTGAGAGCTGAAGATCCCGGTCAGATGAAGCCATCAGGACCACATCATCTGCAAAAAGCAGAGACCTAATCCTGCGGTTACCAAACCGTATCCCCTCAACGCCTTGGCTGCGCCTAGAAATTCTGTCCATAAAAGTTATGAACAGAATCGGTGACAAAGGACAGCCTTGGCCGAGTCCAACCCTCACTGGAAACGTGTCCGACTTACTGCCAGCAATGCGGACCAAGCTCTGGCACTGATCGTACAGGGAGCGGACCGCCACAATAAGACAGTCCGATACCCCACACTCTCTGAGCACTCCCCACAGGACTTCCCGAGGGACACGGTCGAATGCCTTCTCCAAGTCCACAAAGCACATGTAGACTGGTTGGGCAAACTCCCATGCACCCTCAAGAACCCTGCCGAGAGTATAGAGCTGGTCCACAGTTCCACGACCAGGACGAAAACCACACTGTTCCTCCTGAATCCGAGGTTCGACTATCCGGCGAAGCCTCCTCTCCAGTACACCTGAATAAACCTTACCGGGAAGGCTGAGGAGTGTGATCCCGCGATAGTTGGAACACACCCTCCGGTCCCCCTTCTTAAAGAGAGGAACCACCACCCCGGTCTGCCAATCCAGAGGTACCGCCCCCGATGTCTACGCGATGCTGCAAAGTCTTGTCAACCAAGACAGCCCCACAGCATCCAGAGCCTTAAGGAACTCCGGGCGGATCTCATCCACCCCCGGGGCCTTGCCGCCGAGGAGCTTTTTAACTACCTCAGCGACCTCAGCCCCAGAAATAGGAGAGTCCACTGCAGCTTCCCCAGGCACCGCTTCCTCAAAGGAAGACTTGTTGGTGGGATTGAGGAGGTCTTCGAAGTATTCCCTCCACCGATCCACAACATCCACAGTCGAAGTCAGCAAAACACCATCCGCACCATACACGGTGTTGATAGTGCACTGCTTCCCCTTCCTGAGGCGGCGTATGGTGGTCCAGAATCGCTTCGAAGCCGTCCGGAAGTCGTTTTCCATGGCTTCCCCGAACTCTTCCCATGTCCGAGTTTTTGCCTCCGCGACCGCTAAAGCTGCACACCGCTTGGCCCGTCGGTACCCGTCCACTGCATCCGGAGTCCTATGAGCCAAAAGAACCCGATAGGACTCCTTCTTCAGCTTGACGGCATCCCTCACCGCTGGTGTCCACCAAGGGGTTTTAGGATTGCCGCCCCGACAGGCACCAACAACCTTGCGGCCACAGCTCCAATCAGCTGCCTCGACAATAGAGGTTCGGAACATGGTCCACTCGGACTCAATGTCCCGCACCTCCCTCGTGACATGTTCAAAGTTCTCCCGGAGGTGTGAATTGAAACTCTCTCTGACAGGAGCCTCTGCCAGACGTTCCCAGCAGACCCTCACAATGCGTTTGGGCCTCCCAGGTCTGTCCGGCATCCTCCCCCACCATCGCAGCCAACTCACCACCAGGTGGTGATCGGTAGAAAGCTCCGCCCCTCTCTTCACCCGAGTGTCCAAAACATAAGGCCGCAAATCCGATGACACAACTACAAAGTCGATCAATGTGAATTCCTGGATTTTTTCTTTCACATTCTGTCTCTCACAGTTGAAGTGTACCTATGATGAAAATTACAGACCTCTGTCATCATTTTAAGTGGGAGAACTTGCACAATCGCTGGCTGACTAAATACTTTTTTGCCCCACTGTACACACACACACACACACACACACACACACACACACACACACACACACACACACACACACACACACACACACCAAAAAGTGTTACTTTCAATAAGGAGTACGAACCCTTCCTCCTGGTTTTGTGTTTTTCTTCACGGGACTATACTCGTCATCCTCGGAACCAGAAGCCATTCTCTTTCTCCCACGACCTGATCCTGGACCTGTTGGTCAACCATCAGTCAAGCAGGTGAGCCACAAAGTCCCAACATGTGCTGAACCAATGTGACGTCACCTTTAAGAGCTACTTTCTTGGAGCCGGAGTCAGAATCCGAGTCCCACACGGCTTTCTTTGCTTTTGCTGTTGGGGGCTTCCTCTCTTTTGGAACTGCATCACATGACTTCTTGGCTGCAAAGTAGGACATTATGCATCGAAGAACTGTTCCAACACATTGTTCTGCCATCTTCCTTCTTGTCTTTCTTTGGTCATGTACATGTGTGCGTGTGTGTCATCTGTCTTCTTCTTGTCCCTGCTGTGTGTTGCTCTTCTACCTTTTGTCTTTTGAAGAGTTCAAGAAAAGATTTACAGCTGAGGGATGCACAAATGAGGCAAAGCATCACTACCGTATTACCTTGAATTGCCGTCGGGGCGCTAATTAATTTAAAACCTCTTCTTACTCCGACGCTTACCAAAGGCATGCGGTAAATTTAGGTCTGCGCTTCTAAATTTGAGTGTGATGTAAGGATACCATCATGAAAAGCGCATTTAATAAAATAACGTTATTACCTTTACTGATAAATGAAGTCCATGCGCAGCTCCTTCTGATCAAAAACATCGATAACTTGTTTATAGAAGTCTTCCTTATCTTTTTTCCGTTTTAAAAGTCTCTCTGTCTCGATGGAGATCTTCCTTTATTACCTCCGGCTTGGATTGAAAGTCCAGTTTAGAAAAATGTTTTATTTTAGATATGTAATCCTCCATGTTAAAAGTGCAAGCGAGAGGGAAATAAACAATCGCTGCTCACTCTTGCTGCTTGCTGTCACTTCTTCCGCAGCCGAGTAGTCGCAAGAAGGATCACTAGCGCCCTCTATCACCAGGAGGCGGGAGTCATTTAATGACTCATATTTGACACACGCAGCTACGGTATACTAATAAAACATAGCTGCTTACTGTTCTTTTTAGCATATTCAATAGCTTGGACCTTAAATCCTACTGAATAGCTCTTAATCTTCTTCCCTTTATGCAATTTCAAATGATTGAAATCAGCCTCCTCCATTTTGAAAATGTTGACAGGTGAAGTGTCACTCGTGACGTGACGAGTTTGACCCGGCGGAAATTCTAGGCATATGCTAAATATTTGGAGGAACGAGCTTGACCCGGCGGAAATTCTATACATGCGCTAATAAAAATTATATTTTGCGAAACGAGTTTGACCCGGCGTTAATCCTGAGCATGCGCTAATTATTTTGCGAAACTAGTTCAGTACTTCTAGGCAGGCGCAATTCAAGGAAATACGGTAACATAACGAGTGTTGTGCTGCTCTCATGAGAAAAAATGGTGTTTGTTTGCAGTTGATTTCCTGCCACAAATATTAGTCTCATCTGCAATTCATGTTTGCGATCGTTTTATGGTGTGAAGTTCATATTTTGTCTCATTATTGAGCTCTATATGTCCCTATGTATGGACATATTTGTCCATTCCCTTTCATTGCCACGGCTGTTTGTATCACAAGGCCCTCTAGTGGACATACACATGATTACCTTTCTTTCCCAGTGATGGACTGTCAAACGCAGAGCTACTTGAAAAGGTGGAGAAAGGTGGCTCGGCGTCGCTGTCAGATTTGGACATGACTGCAAACACAAAAAACACAAGGCTTGTTAGGTGTCTGTTTGACACAGCAGGGAAGCGATGCTGGAACTCCTCATTGTGCTTTTATTTTGAAATGAAGAGTGTTTGCCATATAGACATGCCCTGTGGAGCGCTGTGGGGATGCGCCACAATTGCATACATTTCACACAATTGCCTACATTTCACATAAATGCATACATTTCACACAACTGCGCACATTTTACACAATTGCGCACATTTTACACAATTGCATACAATTTACACACCTGCATACATTTCACACAATTGCATACATTTCACACAAATGCATACATTTCACACAATTGCATACATTTCACACAATTGCATACATTTCACACAAATGCATACATTTCACACAATTGCATACATTTCACACAAATGCATACATTTCACACAAATGCATACATTTCACACACCTGCATACATTTCACACAATTGCCTACATTTCACATAAATGCATACATTTCACACAACTGCGCACATTTTACACAATTGAATACAATTTACACAGCTGCATACATTTCACACAAATGCATACATTTCACACGATTGCACACATTTTACACAATTCCATACAATTTACACACCTGCATACATTTCACACAAATGCATACATTTCACACAACTGCGCACATTTTACACAATTGAATACAATTTACACACCTGCATACATTTCACACAAAAGCATACATTTCACACAAATGCATACATTTCACACAAATGCATACATTTCACACAAATGCATACATTTCACACACCTGCATACATTTCACACAATTGCCTACATTTCACATAAATGCATACATTTCACACAACTGCGCACATTTTACACAATTGAATACAATTTACACAGCTGCATACATTTCACACAAATGCATACATTTCACACGATTGCACACATTTTACACAATTCCATACAATTTACACACCTGCATACATTTCACACAAATGCATACATTTCACACAACTGCGCACATTTTACACAATTGAATACAATTTACACACCTGCATACATTTCACACAAAAGCATACATTTCACACAAATGCATACATTTCACACAAATGCATACATTTCACACAATTGCACACATTTTACACAATTCCATACAATTTACACACCTGCATACATTTCATACACCTGCATACATTTCACACAATTGCATACATTTCATACACCTGCATACATTTCACACAATTGCATACGTTACAAGTGCATACATTTCACACAATTGCACACATTTCACACAAATGCATACATTTAACAAAATTGCATACAATTTACACAATTAAATACATTACACACAAATGCATACATCTCACACAATTGCACACATTTTACACAATTGCATACAATTTACACACCTGCATACATTTCACACAAATGCATACATTTCACACAAATGCATACATTTCACACAAATGCATACATTTCACACAATTGCACACATTTTACACAATTCCATACAATTTACACACCTGCATACATTTCATACACCTGCATACATTTCATACAGCTGCATACATTTCACACAATTGCATACATTTCAAACAATTTCATAAATTTCACACACTTGCATACATTTCACACACTTGCATACATTTCACACAATTGCATACATTTCACACAATTGCACACATTTCACACAAATGCATACATTTAACAAAATTGCATACAATTTACACAATTAAATACATTACACACAAATGCATACATCTCACACAATTGCACACATTTTACACAATTGCATACAATTTACACACCTGCATACATTTCACACAAATGCATACATTTCACACAAATGCATACATTTCACACAATTGCACACATTTTACACAACTCCATACAATTTACACACCTGCATACATTTCATACACCTGCATACATTTCATACACCTGCATACATTTCACACAATTGCATACATTTCACACAATTTCATACATTTCACACACTTGCATACATTTCACACACTTGCATACATTTCACACACTTGCACACATTTCACACAATTGCACACATTTCACACAAATGCATACATTTAACAAAATTGCATACAATTTACACAATTGCATACATTTCACACAATTGCACACATTTTACACAATTGCATACAATTTACACACTTGCATACATTTCACACAATTGCATACAATTTACACACTTGCATAAATTTCACACAATTGCACACATTTCACACAATTGCATACAATTTACACACTTGCACACATTTCACACAATTGCATACAATTTACACACTTGCATACATTTCACACAATTGCATACAATTTAAACAATAACATATATTTCACACAATTGCATACATTTCACACAATTGCATACATTTCAAACAATTTCATACATTTCACACACTTGCATACATTTCACACACTTGCATACATTTCACACAATTGCATACATTTCACACAATTGCAAACATTTCACACACCTGCATACATTTAACAACACAGAAAGAGGACAAATATAGGAAGTGATTCGCCGGGAAAGCTTGAGAGCCAATAACAGTTTCTTGTGTGAGAAAAGTGGTACCGTATATGGCACACACAGTAACAAAGAATGAATACAGTGTTTGTCAACCACTGTGCCGGGGCACCCTAGTGTGCCGTGGGAGATGACCTAATTTCACCTATTCGGGTTAAAAATATATATGTTTTGCAAACCAGTAATTAGTCTGCAAATAATGTGTTGTTGTTGAGTGTCGGTGCTGTCTGGAGCTGGGCAGAGTAACCCTGTAATACTCTTCCATATCAGTAGGTGGCAGCCGGTAGCTAATTGCTTTGTAGATGTGGGAACCAGCGGGAGGCAGGGTGCAGGTAAAAATGTATCCTAATCACACATGTAAACGCATTTATGTAAATTGTACTGTATAACGTCCTTTCTTAATGGGGAAAAAGATCTTCATGTATCTTGTTTTGATGTTAGCATTCAAGCAAGCGAGCTGGCGCCAGTCGGACAGTGACTGTATCAAATCACAGTTTTTGCGTCATTTTAAAACGGTAGTATTAAAACCATTACAGTTTATCCCTACATCTCTAGTAGTTAACACTCTTCGAGCCCACGTACTTGCAGCACAGTAACAGTGTCCTCCCTTGATTTATTTTTTTATCAGCCTGCCCATTGTAATGACTTCATGTCAATTTAATCTATTAATTTTGTGTATCTAAGGCGGGGGCCCCAAACTTTTTGACTCGGGGACCACATTGGGTTAAAACAATTTGCTCGGGGGCCGGGTTGTACGTACATACATACATACATACATACATACATACATACTGTATATATACACACAAACCCCGTTTCCATATGAGTTGGGAAATTGTGTTAGATGTAAATATAAACAGAATACAATGATTTGCAAATCCTTTTCAACCCATATTCAATTCAATGCACTACAAAGACAAGATATTTGATGTTCAAACTCATAAACTTTATTTTTTTTTTGCAAATAATAATTACAATTTAATGGCTGCAACACGTGCCAAAGTAGTTGGGAAAGGGCATGTTCACCATTGTGTTACATCACCTTTTCTTTTAACAACACTCAATAAACGTTTGGGAACGGATGAAACTAATTGTTGAAGCTTTGAAAGTGGAATTATATCCCATTCTTGTTTTATGTAGAGCTTCACATAAGCCATGCCGCTTACGTGGAGGGATTTCTCCAGATTCTCTGAACCTTTTGATGATATGGACTATAGATGTTGAAATCCCTAAATTTCTTGCAATTGAGCTTTGAGAAATATGATTCTTAAAGGCCTACTGAAATGAGATGTTCTTATGAAAACGGGGATAGCAGGTCCATTCTATGTGTCATACTTGATCATTTTGCGATATTGCCATATTTTTGCTGAAAGGATTTAGTAGAGAACATCGACGATAAAGTTTGCAAATTTTGGTCGCTAATAAAAAAGCCTTGCCTGTACCGGAAGTAGCAGACGATGTGCACGTGACGTCACCGTTGTGAGGGCTCCTCACATCCTCAAATATTTTACAATATGAGTCACCAGCAGTAAGAGCAATTCGGACCGAGAAAGCAATGATTTCCCCATTAATTTGAGCGAGGATGAAAGATTCGTGGATGAAGAAAGTTAGAGTGAAGCACTCATTTAAAAAAAAATGTAAAAAAAGAAAATAATAAAAGGGGACGGCTCCAGGCGGCGGCAGTGGGAGAGTTTCAGATGTAATTAGACACATTTACTAGGATAATTCTGGAAAATCCCTTATCTGCTTATTGTGTTAATAGTATTTTTTTGAGATTATAGTCATACCTGAAAGTCGGATTGTTGCGGTGAACGCCAGTGTCTCTGAGAGGAGCCAAGATCACAGCTGCCTTTTTGAGCTGCAGGATGAGGTCGCATATTCCACTCAAGTCTCCGGTAAGAACCGACTTAATATCACAAATTTCCCATCCAAAAATGTTCTGGTTGACGTAGAGAAACATGTTCGCTTGACCGGCTGTGTTTCGGTGCTAAAGGCAGCTGCAATCCAACGCTTTCCATCAACAGCATTCTTCTTTGACGTCTCCATTATTAATTGAACAAATTGCAAAAGATTCAGCAACACAGATGTCCAAAATACTGTGTAATTGCGCGATGAAAAGAGACGACTTTTAGCCGTAAGTGGTGCTGGGCTAATATGTCCCCTCCAACCAATAACGTCACAAACACGCGTCATCATTCCGCGACGTTTTCAACAGGACACTCCGCGGGAAATTTAAAATTGCAATTAAGTAAACTAAAGCGGCCGTATTGGCATGTGTTGCAATGTTAATATTTCATCATTGATATATAAACTATCAGACTGTGTGGTCGCTAGTAGTGGCTTTCAGTAGGCCTTTGAACTGTTTGACTATTTGCTCACGCAGTTGTGGACAAAGGGGTGTACCTCGCCCCATCCTTTCTTGTGAAAGACTGAGCATTTCATGGAAGCTGTTTTTATACCCAATCATGGCACCCACCTGTTCCCAATTAGCCTGCACACCTGTGGGATGTTCCAAATTAGTGTTTGATGAGCATTCCTCAACTTTATCAGTATTTATTGCCACCTTTCCCAACTGCTTTGTCATGTGTTGCTGGCATCAAATTCTAAAGTTAATGATTATTTGCCAAAAAAAAATGCTTATCAGTTTGAACATCAAATATGTTGTCTTTGTTGCATATTCAACTGAATATGGGTTGAAAATGATTTGAAAATCATTGTATTCTGTTTATATTTACATCTAACACAATTTCCTAACTCATATGGAAACGGGGTTCTTGTGTATATATATATATATATATATATATATATAGGTGTGGGAAAAATCACAAGACTACTTCATCTCTACAGAACTGTTTCATGAGGGGTTCCCTCGTTCATCAGGAGATTGAGGGATAGGCCGAGATAGGCGCCAGTGCCCCCCGCGACCCCGAAAGGGAATAAGCGGTAGGAAATGGATGGATGGAAGTTAGAAAGTTTGCACTCACCGCTGTCATTGCTGTCTTCAGAGAGGACACATTTAGAGGAGAAGGTGGTGCTCGTCTTCTTGTTTCCCCCTGACTGAGACCTGGAAACCACGACATTTCTGATTGTTTGGGATTGTTCTATTTGTTTTAAAAACATTAGCAAGGCCATGGAGAAAGAAACATGTGACTCACCATCATCATTTTTGACCTGCACTCCCATCCCGATGTGATTCTTTGACAATAACATATACAAGCTCTAATATCATAGAGCAAGCAACTAATGGGGTGGCGTGGCTCACATGGTAGAGCAGCCGACCAGAAACTTGAGGGTTCCTGGTTCAAATCCAGCTTCCGCCATCCAAGTCACTACCATTGTGTCCTTGGGCAAGACACTTCACCCACATTGGCATACATGGAGCTAATGGCTTTCTCAATGTCAAGTGCTTTGAGTCACTCCAGAAAAATATAATTCACTTCACTAAACACAATAAAACATTTTTATAAAGCCTATATTATTAAATGTGACTTTGCTGTAGGGCTGGGCGATGTATCGATATATCGCGGGTTTGTCTCTGTGCGATATAGAAAATGACTATATGGTGATATTGGAGTGTACCTTCTCACGCAGTTGCTTTTAGCTGCAGGCATTACACTACAGCAAGGGTGCCCACACTTTTTCTGCAGGCGAGCTACTTTTCAATTGACCAACTCGAGGGGATCTACCTCATTTATATATATCATTTATATTTATTTATTTATGAAAGAGACATTTTTGTAAACAAGTTAAATGTGTTTAATGATAATACAAGCATGTGTAACACATATAGATGTCTTTCTTTCACAAAGACAAGAATATAAGTTGGTGTATTACCTGATTCTGATGACTTGCATTGATTGGAATCAGACAGTAATGATGATAACGCCCACATTTTCAAATGGAGGAGAAAAAAAGTTGTCCTTTCTGTACAATACCACATGAAAGTGGTTGGTTTTTGGCATCTAATTCATCCAGCTTCCATACACTTTACAAGAAAAACATTGGCGGCAAATTCCGTAGCTTGCTTGATTGACATTCACGGCACCCGAGGGTCTTGTGAGATGACGCTGGCTGCTGCCAGTTCATTATTATGAAAAAATGACAGAGAGGAAGGCGAGAAACACTTTTTATTTCAACAGACTTTCGCGCCGTCCCTTCCGTCAAAACTCTAAAGGCCGACTGCACATTTCCTATCTTCACAATAAAAGCCCTGCTTCATGCTGCCTGCGCTAACAAAATAAGAGTCTCGGAAAGCTGGCGTGCACAAGTGATGTGCACGCCAGCTTTCTGAGGGATCGCTTGTGCACGCCAGTTTTCCGAGACTCTGTATTTAGTTAGCGCAGGCAGCATGAAGCAGGGCTTTTATTGTGAAGATAGGAAATGTACAGTCGGCCTTTAGAGTTTTGACGGAAGGTACGGCGCGAGAGTCTGTTGAAATAAAAAGTGTTTCTCGCCTTCCTCTCGGTCATATTTTCATAATAATGATCTTGCAGCAGCCAGCGTCATCTCACAAGACCCTCCGGTACCGTGAATGTCATTTAAGTGACGTCTTGGTGAAGATTGATGATCACTCATTTTTAGGTCTATTTTTTTAAAAGCCTGGCTGGAGATCGACTGACACACCCCCCGCGGTCGACTGGTAGCTCGCGATCGATGTAATGGGCACCCCTGCACTACAGGCTCTTCTCACTCTTTCTTGTCTCTCCTTCTCACGGAGACATAAAACAAGCGCACCTTCTCACATACTGTTGCCCGTGCAACGTCATACGCTCTCCCCAAGCAAAGAGGTAGCGGCCTGGGTAACGATAGCTGTGATGCTAGCGGTGCGGTGCGGTGCGAGTGGTAATACGAGAGAAAGAAGGTGCGAATCTGGTAACAAATGAAGAACAAGAAAAACAGCAGGGGGTCCATCGTCTGGCGGTGGTTTGGCTTCAAGCGGGAAGACGTTCAACAGACAACTGTAATATGTCGAGTTTTCGGCAAAAGCGTTGCTACAAAAAGTAGCATTGCTATTAATATGTAGCATCATTTGAAAAGTCACCTGCTAGAGAATGAAGAGCGCTTACTCCGCATGTCAACATCTCTGTTCGGTGCCACACCGACAAAATGCCGAAGCAACCATTTCCACATTAACACCGTATGAAAAAATATCTACCACACCCCGAAGGACGTATCCTATTTGAGTTCCTATTATGCAGCTCATTTTTATTTGACAGTTATTTGAAATATCTTGTGTGACATCATGCACAAAAGTGCACTTTATTTGCTTTAAACTATTGTAGTGGCAATCTGTACAAAAAGTGCACTTTAATTGAGTGTTGTTTTGATACGTCATCTTAGTGACATCATGCACAAAAGTGCACTTTGTTTATTTTAAACTATTGTAGTGGCATTCTGTACAAAAAGTGAACTTTAATTGAGTGTTTTGACATGTCATCTTAGTGACATCATGCACAAAAGTGCACTTTGTTTATTTTAAACTATTGTAGTGGCATTCAGTACAAAAAGTGCACTTTAACTGAGTGTTGTTTTGATATGTCATCTTAGTGACATCATGCACAAAAGTGCACTTTGTTTATTTTAAACTATTGTAGTGACGTTTTGTACAAAAAGTGCACTTTAATTGAGTGTTGTTTTGATATGTCATCGTAGTGACATCATGCACAAAAGTGCACTTTGTTTATTTTAAACTATTGTAGTGGTGTTCTGTACAAAAAGTGCACTTTAACTGAGTGTTGTTTTGATATGTCATCTTAGTGACATCATGCACAAAAGGGCACTTTGTTTATTTTAAACTATTGTAGTGGCATTCTGTACAAAAAGTGCACTTTAACTTAGTGTTGTTTTGATATGTCATCTTAGTGACATCATGCACAAAAGTGCACTTTGTTTATTTTAAACTATTGTAGTGGCATTCTGTACAAAAAGTGCACTTTAATTGAGTGTTGTTTTGATATGTCATCTTAGTGACATCATGCACAAAAGTGCACTTTATTTATTTTAAACTATTGTAGTGGAATTCTGTACAAAAAGTGCACTTTAATTGAGTGTTGTTTTGATATGTCATCTTAGTGACATCATGCACAAAAGTGCACTTTGTTTATTTTAAACTATTGGAGTGGTGTTCTGTACAAAAAGTGCACTTTAACTCAGTGTTGTTTTGATATGTCATCTTAGTGACATCATGCACAAAAGTGCACTTTGTTTATTTTAAACTATTGTAGTGGTGTTCTGTACAAAAAGTGAACTTTAATTGAGTGTTGTTTTGATATGTCATCTTAGTGACATCATGCACAAAAGTGCACTTTATTTGTTTTAAACTATTGTAGTGGCATTCTGTACAAAAAGTGAACTTTAATTGAGTGTTGTTTTGATATGTCATCTTAGTGACATCATGCACAAAAGTGCACTTTGTTTATTTTAAACTATTGTAGTGGTGTTCTGTACAAAAAGTGCACTTTAACTTAGTGTTGTTTTGATATGTCATCTCAGTGACATCATGCACAAAAGTGCACTTTATTTGTTTTAAACTATTGTAGTGGCATTCTGTACAAAAAGTGCACTTTAATTGAGTGTTGTTTTGATATGTCATCTCAGTGACATCATGCACAAAAGTGCACTTTATTTGTTTTAAACTATTGTAGTGGCAATCTGTACAAAAAGTGAACTTTAATTGAGTGTTTTTTTGATATGTCATCTTACTGACATCATGCACAAAAGTGCACTTTGTTTATTTTAAACTATTGTAGTGGTGTTCTGTACAAAAAGTGCACTTTAACTTAGTGTTGTTTTGATATGTCATCTCAGTGACATCATGCACAAAAGTGCACTTTGTTTATTTTAAACTATTGTAGTGACATTCTGTACAAAAAGTGAACTTTAATTGAGTGTTTTGATATGTCATCTTAGTGACATCATGCACAAAAGTGCACTTTGTTTATTTTAAACTATTGTAGTGGCATTCAGTACAAAAAGTGCACTTTAACTGAGTGTTGTTTTGATATGTCATCTTAGTGACATCATGCACAAAAGTGCACTTTGTTTATTTTAAACTATTGTAGTGACGTTTTGTACAAAAAGTGCACTTTAATTGAGTGTTGTTTTGATATGTCATCGTAGTGACATCATGCACAAAAGGGCACTTTGTTTATTTTAAACTATTGTAGTGGCATTCTGTACAAAAAGTGCACTTTAACTTAGTGTTGTTTTGATATGTCATCTTAGTGACATCATGCACAAAAGTGCACTTTGTTTATTTTAAACTATTGTAGTGGCATTCTGTACAAAAAGTGCACTTTAATTGAGTGTTGTTTTGATATGTCATCTTAGTGACATCATGCACAAAAGTGCACTTTATTTGTTTCAAACTATTGTAGTGACGTTTTGTACAAAAAGTGCACTTTAATTGAGTGTTGTTTTGATATGTCATCTTAGTGACATCATGCACAAAAGTGCACTTTATTTGTTTTAAACTATTGTAGTGGCATTCTGTACAAAAAGTGCACTTTAATTGAGTGTTGTTTTGATATGTCATCTTAGTGACATCATGCACAAAAGTGCACTTTATTTGTTTTAAACTATTGTAGTGGCATTCTGTACAAAAAGTGAACTTTAATTGAGTGTTGTTTTGATATGTCATCTTAGTGACATCATGCACAAAAGTGTACTTTACTTGTTTTAAACTATTGTAGTGGCATTCTGTACAAAAAGTGCACTTTAACTGAGTGTTGTTTTGATATGTCATCTTAGTGACATCATGCACAAAAGTGCACTTTATTTGTTTTAAACTATTGTAGTGCCATTCTGTACAAAAAGTGAACTTTAATTGAGTGTTGTTTTGATATGTCATCTTAGTGACATCATGCACAAAAGTGCACTTTGTTTATTTTAAACTATTGTAGTGGTGTTCTGTACAAAAAGTGCACTTTAACTTAGTGTTGTTTTGAGATGTCATCTTAGTGACATCATGCACAAAAGTGCACTTTATTTGTTTTAAACAATTGTAGTGGCATTCTGTACAAAAAGTGAACTTTAATTGTGTTGTTTTGATATGTCATCTTAGTGACATCATGCACAAAAGTGCACTTTATTTGTTTTAAACTATTGTAGTGGCATTCTGTACAAAAAGTTAACTTTAATTGAGTGTTGTTTTGATATGTCATCTTAGTGACATCATGCACAAAAGTGCACTTTATTTGTTTTAAACTATTGTAGTGGCATTCTGTACAAAAAGTGAACTTTGAGTGTTATTTTGATATGTCATCTTAGTGACATCATGCACAAAAGGGCACTTTGTTTATTTTAAACTATTGTAGTGGTGTTCTGTACAAAAAGTGCACTTTAACTTAGTGTTGTTTTGATATGTCATCTTAGTGACATCATGCACAAAAGTGCACTTTGTTTATTTTAAACTATTGTAGTGGTGTTCTGTACAAAAAGTGCACTTTAACTTAGTGTTGTTTTGATATGTCATCTTAGTGACATCATGCACAAAAGTGCACTTTGTTTGTTTTAAACTATTGTAGTGGTGTTGTGTACAAAAAGTGAACTTTAATTGAGTGTTGTTTTGATATGTCATCTTAGTGACATCATGCACAAAAGTGCACTTTGTTTATTTTAAACTATTGTAGTGGTGTTGTGTACAAAAAGTGCACTTTAACTTAGTGTTGTTTTGATATGTCATCTTAGTGACATCATGCACAAAAGTGCACTAATAGCTTGTTTTAAAATGTCTCTGACAATCTTGCACGTTCTGTTTTGAAATGACATGAATGTTTGTGCCACTGTGCCAATAACTGTTTCATAAAATGGACTTAGTTGTGATTTCCCTCTCTGCATGAAAGTTTAAAAGTAGCATATATTAATGCAGTATGAAGACACATAGAATCATCATACTGCTGTGATTATATGCATCAAGTGTTCATTCAAGGCTAGGGCAAAATATGGAGATATATATGGTGTATCGTGACATAACCTAAAAATATCCAGATATTAAAAAAAGGCCATATTGCCCAGCCCTACTTCGCTGCTATTGTTGCAAACCATTACATTTCGGGTATTGAATGCTATTTACAACTTTTTGAATAAAGTCGATCGCGATCAGTTAGAAAAGTCAAATCCATGAAATTGTATGAACTGCATCAATGTCTTACTTTGTCTTCTGCTTGGGGGCAGTGTAAGAGTCTTTGTTGCCATCAGAATCCTCATTCTGGTCACTGTAGCTTTCCTTGGTTTCACCCGCAGCCGATTCATCTTTCGACGCCCTTGCGGGAGAAAAGGCCGCGTCATCGTTGTCGTCGTCTCCATTTTCCTCGCCCTCATCTTCCTCCTCGGAGAAGTCAAATGTGTATTTTGGCTTGGACGCTAAAGGAGAGCAGAACACGGAGCAAAGTCAATAATTATTGTTGTGGTTTAGAAGTGGTGTGCATTGATGACATAATACCTGTCTAGATTATTAGAGTTGTGACGTCGTATTACATTTTAACATTACTTTTAAACAGTGGTCTACGTCTACTACCACAACAACTACATCTACAATACTGATACTCCATCGATATTGTTGTGATTTAGAAGTGGTGTCCGATCATGGCATTTTTGCCGATATCCGATATTCCAATATTGTCCAACTCTTAATTACCGATTCCGATAGCAACCGATACCGATAAATACGGTGGTGGAATGAACACATTATTATGCCTAATTTTGTTGTGATGCCCCGCTGGATGCATTAAACAATGTAACAAGGTTTTCCAAAAATATATCAACTTAAGTGCCATGTTTATTATTGAAGTCACAAAGTGCATTATCTTTTTAACATGCCTCAAAACAGCTGCTTGGAATTTGGGACATGCTCTCCCTGAGAGAGCATGAGGAGGTTGAGGTGGGCGGGGTTTGGGTAGGGGGTAGCGGGGGGTGTATATTGTAGCCTCCCCGGAAGAGTTAGTGCTGCAAGGGTTCCTGGGTATTTGTTGTGTTTATGTCGTGTTACGGTGCGGATGATCTCCCGATATGTGTTTGTCATTCTTGTTTAGTGTGGGTTCACACATTTGTAACTGCTAAAGTTGTTTATATGGCCACCCTCAGTGTGACCTGTATGGCTGTTGGCCAAGTATGCCTTGCATTCACTTGTGTGTGTGTGTGAAAGATGTCCGATCATGGCATTTTTGCCGATATCCGATATTCCAATATTGTCCAACTCTTAATTACCGATTCCGATAGTAACCGATACCGATAGATACGGTGGTGGAATGAACACATTATTATGCCTAATTTTTTTGTGATGCCCCACTGGATGCATTAAACAATGTAGCAAGGTTTTCCAAAAAGATATCAACTCAAGTGCCATGTTGGCACTGCCATATTTATTAGTGAAGTCACCCAGTGCATTATTTTTTTAACGTGCCTCAAAACAGCTGCTTGGAATTTGGGACATGCTCTGCCTGAGAGAGCATGAGGAGGTTGAGGTGGGCGGGGTTGGGGATGGCGGGGTTTGGGTAGGGGTTAGCGGGGGTGTATAATGTAGCGTCCCCGGAAGAGTTAGTGCTGCACGGGGTTCTGGGTATTTGTTGTGTTACGGTGCGGATTATCTCCCGAAATGTGTTTGTCATTCTTGTTTAGTGTGGGTTCACACATTTGTAACTGTTAAAGTTGTTTATATGGCCACCCTCAGTGTGACCTGTATGGCTGTTGGCCAAGCATGCCTTGCATTCACTTGTGTGTGTGTGTGAAAAGTCGTAGATATTATGTGATTTGGCTGGCACGCAAAAGGCAGTAAAGGCACGTCCCCAATATTGTTGTCTGGGAGGAAATCGGGAGAATGGTTGCCCCAGGAGATTTTCGTGAGGGGCACTGAAATTTAGGGGTGTCTCCCGGGAAATTCGGGAGGGTTGGCAAGTATGACTGGGAGGCGCAACTGCTCTGTACTTCTCCCTACGTCCGTGTACCATTCCGTACAGCGGCGTTTTAAAAAGAAATACCTTTAACTTTTTGAAACTGATACCGATCATTTCCGATATTATATTTCAAAGCGGGGAGCTGGGGAGGAGACCCTTCCCCAAGTGGAGGAGTTCAAGTACCTAGGAGTCTTGTTCACGAGTGGGGGAAGAGTGGATCGTGAGATCGACAGGCGGATCGGTGCGGCGTCTTCAGTAATGCGGACGTTGTACCGATCCGTTGTGGTGAAGAAGGAGCTGAGCCGGAAGGCAAAGCTCTCAATTTACCGGTCGATCTACGTTCCCATCCTCACCTATGGTCATGAGCTTTGGGTCATGACCGAAAGGATAAGATCACGGGTACAAGCGGCCGAAATGAGTTTGAGGCTCTCCCTTAGAGATAGGGTGAGAAGCTCTGCCATCCGGGAGGAACTCAAAGTAAAGCCGCTGCTCCTCCACATCGAGAGGAGCCAGATGAGGTGGTTCGGGCATCTGGTCAGGATGCCACCCGAACGCCTCCCGAGGGAGGTGTTAAGGGCATGTCCAACCGGTAGGAGGCCACGGGGAAGACCCAGGACACGTTGGGAAGACTATGTCTCCCGGCTGGCCTGGGAACGCCTCGGGATCCCCCGGGAAGAGCTAGACGAAGTGGCTGGGGAGAGGGAAGTCTGGGCTTCCCTGCTTAGGCTGCTGCCCCCGCGACCCGACCTCGGATAAGCGGAAGAAGATGGATGGATGGATGGATATTTCAAAGCATTTATCGGCAGATAATATCGGCAGTCCGATATTATCGGACATCTCTAGGTATTTTGGGAGTAGTATTGGATATCCTTCGCTTTTACCTAAAACTCCCCTTGGAGTCAAATAGAATATTATTTAAAAATATGTTATCTTAATGAATAATGTTGGTATTTTTAAAATATCCATCCATTAGGTACATATCAGGTATCCACCTTTATCTACAAAGAACCTGTCACTCTCATATATAGAGTGATCCTACAGGTGCTACAAATGCATTGGAAAGACTCCACAAAGTCAATATAAAAATGTGTCAAAACCATGTCTTATGTTTAATAAAAGCACAATGTTCAAGGTAAAAGGACCCTTTAAAATACTTGTGTTGTCATCTGCCAGTAAGTAAAATAATTAGTGAAATTAGGTATCTCGGAAGGTATAACAGTAGAGCAAACGTTGACATTTAATTTCAGTAAATGTTCTTTATAGTTGAGTCCAAATTGTAAAGTGGCTGCTATGGTAACATTGCTAGAAGAACCCAAATGCACAGACAACTAAAAGAGAATAAATCTGGATTCTAATCTGAGATGCTATTTTTAAAATCTCCTATTTTCCTCCCACAAATCATGGAAACAGCTGGAATCAAAGGTTTGAGATTCATAAGAGATATTTGACTGGCCAACCATACCTGATGCCCTCTGAGACTTGGTCTCCCGGGGAATGACAAGTGGACTGTTCTCCAGATCACTATCTGAGTTGGACTCAACATCAGACCATGGGTTTCTTTTTTTCACCTTCTTGACAGGCGTGCCTTTGGGCACCGGAGTTTTTCTTACTCTGGGTGCTCCTGTATTAACACACAAAGGAACAAAATGGAAACAACAAAACCACGTGGATGATCACATTGCAAAACAGAGATTAAAATATGTCATTGACTTTAAAAGGGACTGCCTGAAATTGCTTAAATGTTATTTGATGGACGGTTAGTTTGTCTAGCTTTCTGAGACTCTTATTTTGTCAGACGCAGGCAGGATAAAGCGGCGCTTTTATTGGGAAGGCAGGAACTTTGCGGTGGGTCTTTAGAGTTTTGACAGCAGGTTGAAATAAAATAATAATAATAATAATAATAATACACTTTATTTGTAAAAACACTTTACATTGAGCAAACAACCTCAAAGTGCTACAGTGTATTAAAAAGAAAAAGGGCGGCATAGCTCGGTTGGCAGAGTGGCCGTCCCAGCAACTTGAGGGTTGCAGGTTCGATTCCCGCTTGTGCCATCCTAGTTACTGCCGTTGTGTCCTTGGGCAAGACACTTTACCCACCTGCTCACAGTGCCACCCACACTGGTTTAAATGTAACTTAGATATAGGGTGTCACTATGTAAAGCGCTTTGAGTCACTTGAGAAAAGCGCTATATAAATATAATTCACTAATTCACACAAAAAAAAAGATAATGAAAATAAATAAAAATAAAAACTCGAAACTGCCTAATAGCTAGAACTAGTATGCATATATCTAAAAATAAATAAATGCTTTTTTAAAAAGAAGGGTTTTAAACCTTTTTTAAAAGCATCCACAGTCTGTGGTGCCCTCAGGTGGTCAGTGAGAGCCTTCCACAGCCTTCCTGTTGGTCATTCAGCAGCCAGCGTCATCTCACGAGACCCTCGGGTGCCGTGAATGTCAATCAAGTGGCGTCATAGCTAAGACTGATGATCACTAATTTTTAGGTCGATTTTTTTTTTTATGTCTGGCTGGCAATGGACTGACACACCCTCCACCATCGACCGCTAGCTCGCCCACCACGTAATGGGCACCCTGCTCTAACTATAACATTTTTAATTAATTAAGAGTAAATCTACTTCACGGAAATGTGTTTATAGCGGTCAGATCTGGAAACAAACAAATAAACAAAGGACCGCGTATCCTGTTCTCTCTATCTCGACCCAATCATTAATTGTATTACTATTATCGTCAGTATTATGAGGAGCATGGTTCTTTACCTGCTTAATGTGGGGTCATTTCTCTTGCCAGTTGGCACTATCGAAATCAGGGGTCACCAACGCGTTGCCCGTGGGCACCAGGTCGCCTGTAAGGACCAGATGAGTCGCAGCACTTACCAGTGAGCTGCCTCTATTTATTTAATTTTATTTATTTACTAGCAAACTGGTCTCGCTTTACTCGACATTTTTAATTCTAAGAGAGACAAAACTCAAATAGAATTTGAAAATCCAAGAAAATATTTTAAAGACTTGATCTTCACTTGTTTAAATAAATTAATTTCATTGTTTACTTTGCTTGTCATAACTTTCAGAAAGACAATTTTAGAGAAAAAATACAACCTTAGAAATGATTTTAGGATTTTTAAACACATATACCTTTTTACCTTTTAAATTCCTTACTCTTCTTTCCTGACAATTTAAATCAATGTTCAAGTTTTTTTTTTTTATTGTAAAGAATAATAAATACATTTTAATTTAATTCTTCATTTTAGCTTCTGTTTTTTTGACAAAGAATATTTGTGAGAATTTCTTCAAACTTATGATTAAAATTCCAAAAAATGATTCTGGCAAATCTAGAAAATATGTAGAATCAAATTTAAATCTTATTTCAAAGTGGATTTTGACCTATTTAGAACATGTCATCAAAATTCTAAAATTAATCTTAATCAGGAAAAATTACTAATGATGTTCCATAAATTCTTTTTTGTAATTTTTTCAAAAAGATTTGAATTAGCTAGTTTTTTTTCTTCATTTTTTTCGGTTGAATTTTGAATTTTAAAGAGTCAAAATTGAAGATAAACTATGTTTCAAAATTAAATTTTAATTTTTTTCCTGTTTTCTCCTCTTTTAAAACGTTCAATTAAGTGTTTTTTTCATCATTTATTCTCTACAAAAAACCTTCTGTAAAAGGAAAAAAAATGTACGACGGAATGACCTATTTTTATATACCGTATTTCCTTGAATTGCCGCAGGGCATATAGTATGCGCCTGCCTTGAATTACTGCCGGGTAAAACCCGCTTCCCAAAATAATTAGCGCATGCTTAGTATTACCGCCTGCTCAAACTCGTGACGTCACGGGTGACACTTCCCCTGTCATCATTTTCAAAATGGAGGAGGCCGAGTTCAACACCGGTAATTTGAAATCGCATAAAGGGATGAATATTAAGAGCTATTCAGTAGGATTTAAGGTCCAAGCTTACATCACACTCAAATTTTTACTGCATGCCTTTAGTAAGTGCCGGAGTGAGAAGAGGTTGTAAAATAATTAGCGCATGCTTACTTTTACTGCATTCCTTTGGTAAGCGCAGGAGTGAGAAGAGGTTTTAAATTAATTAGCGCCCCGGCGGCAATTCAAGGAAATACGGTATCTAGATTTATTTATTAAAGGTAAATTGAGCAAATTGGCTATTTCTGGCAATTTATTTAAGTGTGTATCAAACTGGTAGCCCTTCGCATTAATCAGTACCCAAGAAGTAGCTCTTGGTTTCAAAAAGGTTGGTGACCCCTGCTCTAAATAATCATTTTGTTCTGTTGATATAAAAACAACTTTTTGTAAAAAAATGGTCACTAATGTGATCAGGTAAAAATATATTATAATAATGGACGCCACAAGTAAAGCCATGAATTGATTAACGTGGACTCCGTCTTAAACAAGTTTGAAAACTTATTGGGGTGTTACCATTTAGTGGTCAATTGTACGGAATATGTACTGTACTGTGCAATCTACTAATAAAAGTTTCAATCAATCAAAAAAAACTGACCTGGTTCTTTCTTCTCCTTCTTCACACGTGGAGTCTTTGGTTTGATTGCAGGAGTTTCACCTGCTGCTGCGTCTCCATCATCGTCACCCTCCAACTTCAGAGCTGGGTCGGTGTCAACCTGAGAAGAAAACAGCTGGTTGGCTGTGTTTCTCATAAGCATTTTTACCTTATTTACTGTCGAATTTCTTAAAGGGGAACATTATCCCAATTTCAAAAGGGTTAAAAACAATAAAAATCAGTTCCCAGTGGCTTGTTGTATTTTTTGAAGTTTTTTTCAAAATTTTACCGGTCCCGGAATATCCCTAAATAAAGCTTTAAAGTGCCCTATTTTCGCTATCTTCGAAACCACTGTCCATTTCCCTGTGACGTCATACAGGGCTGCCAATACAAACAACATGGCGGTTACCACAGCAAGATATAGCGACATTAGCTCGGATTCAGACTCGGATTTCAGCGGCTTAAGCGATTCAACAGATTACGCATGTATTGAAACAGATGGTCGGAGTGTGGAGGCAGATAGCGAAAACGAAAGTGAAGAAAAAATTGAAGTTATTGAGGGAATAGCTACTGATGCTAATGAAGTGGCCCATAGCATGGCGGCCTTATTAGCATCGCCGGTAAAATGTGCGGACCAAACGATCAGGACTTTTGCATCTTGTGACACTGGAGCAACTTAAATCCGTCGATTGGTAAGTGTTTGTTTCGCATTAAATGTGGGTATCTAGTTTCAAATGTACATACAGCTAGCGTAAATAGCATGTTAGCATCGATTAGCTGGCAGTTATGCCGTGACCAAATATGTCTGATTAGCACAAAAGTCAACAACATCAACAAAACTCACCTTTGTGATTTCGTTGACTTAATTGTTGCAAATGCATCTGCAGGTTATCCATACATCTCTGTGCCATGTCTGTCTTAGCATCGCCGGTAAAATGTGAAGACACTTTGGTATATTCAATGGGGGTCTGGCGGGAGATTTCTTGCCAGTGGTGCAACTTGAATCCCTCCCTGTTAGTGTTGTTACGCCCTCCGACAACACGCCGACAAGGCATGATGTCTCCAAGGTTCCAAAAAATAGTCGAAAAAACGGAAAATAACAGAGCTTAGAGCCGGAGTTTGTAATGTGAAAATGAATATGGCGGGTGTGTTACCTCGGGGACGTCACGTTCTGACGTCGTCGCTAAAAGAGCGATAAACAGAAAGGTGTTTAATTTGCCAAAATTCACCCGTTTAGAGTTCGGAAATCGGTTAAAAAAATACATGGTCTTTTTTCTGCAACATCAAGTTATATATTGACGCTTGCATAGGTCTGCTGATAATGTTCCCCTTTAACTTTTTTGACCTCGGGGCCCAACTTTTCCACTACAAAGGGGCTCAGTGAAATATTAACACTGAATTAGTCATCTTACTCCTGCTTTAATGGTAATCAATAGAAATGTCCGATAAGATCGGACCGCCGTTATTATTGGCCGATAAATGCTTTAAAATGTAATATTGGAAATAATCGGTATCGGTTTCAAAAAGTAAAATGTATGACTCTTTAAAACACCGCTGTGTACTAGGACGTAGGGAGAAGTACAGAGCGCCAATTAAACCTTAAAGGCGCTGCCTTTGCGTGCCGGCCAAGTCACATAATATCCACGGCTTTTCACACACACAAGTGAATGCAAGGCATACTTGGTCAACAGCCATACAGGTCACACTGAGGGTGGCCGTATAAACAACGCCAACACTGTAAACCCGCACCAAACAAGAATGACATACACATTTCGGGAGAACATTCGCACCGTAACACAACGTAAGCACAACAGAACAAATACCCAGAACCACTTGCAGATGCTTGTTTTCATTCAGAAAAATGTAACTTTGGGCGGCATGGCGTAGTGGGTAGAGCGGCCGTGCGAGAAACCTCAGGGTTGCAGGTTCGCTTCCCACCTATTGACATCCAAATCGCTGTCGTTGTGTCCTTGGGCAGGACACTTCACCCTTGCCCCCGGTGCCACTCACACTGGTGAATGAATGATAGGTGGTGGTCGGAGGGGCCGTCGTCAGTCTACCCCAGGGCAGCTGTGGCTACAGATGTAGCTTACCACCACAAGGTGTGAATGAATGATAGGTTCCCACTTCTCTGTGAGCGCTTTGAGCATCTGGTAATAGGAAAGCGCGATATAAATCTAATCCATTATTATTATTATTATTATTACCTCTCGCATGTGATGAGAAGGAGAAAAAGAATTAGCCCACTCTTTCAGCTTCATCTGTTGCACAAATAAATAGACTAATAGTCTGGACTGAGTGAAGCTGTTTTATTTATGTTTTGTGTCTTTTTTCCACATGCACTTTAAAGGGGAACATTATCAGCAGACCTATGTAAGCGTCAATATATACCTTGATGGTGCAGAAAAAAGACCATATATTATCTTTAACCGATTTACGAACTCTAAATGGGTGAATTTTGGCGAATTAAACGCCTTTCTGTTTATCGCGCTGGAGGCGATGACGTCAGAATGTGACGTCACCGAGGTAACACACCCGCCATTTTCATTTTCAACACATTACAAACACCGGGTCTCAGCTCTGTTATTTTCTGTTTTTTTGACTATTTTTTGGAACCTTGGAGACATCATGCCTCGTCGGTGTGTTGTCGGAGGGTGTAACAACACTAACAGGGAGGGATTCAAGTTGCACCACTGGCCCGAAGATGCCAAAGTGTCTGCCGCCAGACCCCCGTTGAATGTGCTGGAGTGTCTCCACATTTTACCGGCGATGCTAAGGCAGACATGGCACAGAGATGTATGGATAACCTGTAGATGTATTTGCAACTATATTACGTTTCCTTCCACCCACATTTAATGCGAAACAAACACTTACCAATCGACGGATTTAAGTTGCTCCAGTGTCACAAGATGCGAAAGTCCTGATCGTTTGGTCCGCACATTTTACCGGCGATGCTAACGCAGCTATTCGGCCATGCTATGGCTATGAATAGCTATTCGCTCAATAACTTCAGTTTCTTCTTCAATACTTTCATACTCCAACCATCTGTTTCAATACATGCGTAATCTGTTGAATCGCTTAAGTCGCTGAAATCCGAGTTTGAATCCGATCTAATGTCGCTATATCTTGCTGTGGTATTCCCATTGTTTGTTTACATTGGCAGCGCTGTGTGACGTCACAGGGAAATGGATAATGGTTTCGAAGATAATGAAAATAAGGCACTTTAAAGCTTTATTTAGGGATATTCCGAGACCGGTAAAATTTTGAAAAAAACAACAAGCCACTGGGAACTGATTTTTATTGTTTTTAACCCTTTTTAATTTGTTATAATGTTCCCCTTCAAAGGATGGCTGTGTTTTCTACTAGTATAGACTGAAGCAGTTTTATTAATGTTCATGCACTTTAAAAGATGGCTGTGTTAACTACTAGCCTAGACTGAAGCAGTTTTTTTATTTTTGTACCTTTATTGTTTTTATTTGCACATTTTTGTTACTCATACGAAGACGTTAAGAACAGGGCAGGTTGAGCCCAGTTTATAGTATACTCTGGACCAGGGGAAGGGAACCTATGGCTCTAGAGCCAGATGTGGCTCTTTTGATGACTGCATCTGGTTCTCAGATAAAACTGAGCTAACACTGCTTAACACAATAAGTAATGACTAATTCCACTTGTAATCAAAGTGTTAAAAATAACGTTCAAAATATTAAACATGCTCATGCATTTGAATCCATCCATCCTTTTTTTTTTTACCGCACTTGTTCAAGAAATTGCATGATTTATTTATTATTGGTTTTTTTAGGGCTTGCCCTCCTGGGGGTTCTTCAGACCACCAAGCACCGACATTAAGGCCTGTTTCAGGGTTACGATATATATATTTTTTTCAATAAGTCTCTCAGTTGCTTTCCAGCAATTATCTTTTTCTCTTTTGTTCTCGCTTGCGCTCTGGCTCCAGCTCCAACCCTGTCTCTCCTCCCAGCTGCTGCTAATAATAGAGCAACAGGTGATTAGATAACAAGGCCCAGGTGGGCAATCTACACACCTGTCGCTGATTTCAAGGCCGGTACTGGCACACCCTGCTTCGCTGCAGGCCCGCAGGCCACGCCCCTCCACAGTTAGCTTCAGAATATCAACGTTATTACAAAGAATACGAGAGCTATTATACTCCAGAAATGTTGGTCTTACTTAAAAATGCACGCGTTTAGTTGTGTTCAGTGTTGAAAAAAAAAAATGATATGGCTCTTACGGAAATACATTTTAAAATATTTGGATTCTTGGCTCTCTCAGCTAAAAAGGTTCCCGACCCCTGCTCTGGACTGAAGCTGTGTGCCTTCATTGTTTTTGTAACTGTTGTTTTGAGTCGTGTTTAAAAAAAAATGCACTTTGTGAAAGTCAAAGTATAATATTTCCCATAGTTGTAGTGGGTATCAGGATTATTGCAGGGAGAGCATGTCCCACATTCCAAGCCGCTGTTTTGAGGCATGTTAAAAAAAAGTATGCACTTTGTGACTTCAATAATAAATATGGCAGTGCCATGTTGGCATTTTTTTCCATAACGTGAGTTGATTTATTTTGGAAAACCTTGTTACATTGTTTAATGCAGGGGTGCCCACACTTTTTCTGCAGGCGAGCTACTTTTCAATTGACCAACTCGAGGGGATCTACCTCATTTATATATATATAATTTATATTTATTTATTTATGAAAGAGACACTTTTGTAAACAAGTTAAATGTGTTTAATGATAATACAAGCATGTGTAACACATATAGATGTATTTCTTTCACGAAGACAAGAATATAAGTTGGTGTATTACCTGATTCTGATGACTAGCATTGATTGGAATCAGACAGTAATGATGATAACGCCCACATTTTCGAATGGAGGAGAAAAAAAGTTGTCCTTTCTGTACAATACCACATGAAAGTGGTTGGTTTTTGGCATCTAATTCATCCAGCTTCCATACACTTTACAAGAAAAACATTGGCGGCAAATTCCGTAGCTTGCTTGATTGACATTCACGGCACCCGAGGGTCTTGTGAGATGACGCTGGCTGCTGCCAGTTCATTATTATGAAAAAATGACAGAGAGGAAGGCGAGAAACACTTTTTATTTCAACAGACTTTCGCGCCGTCCCTTCCGTCAAAACTCTAAAGGCCGACTGCACATTTCCTATCTTCACAATAAAAGCCCTGCTTCATGCTGCCTGCGCTAACAAAATAAGAGTCTCGGAAAGCTGGCGTGCACAAGTGATGTGCACGCCAGCTTTCTGAGGGATCGCTTGTGCACGCCAGTTTTCCGAGACTCTGTATTTAGTTAGCGCAGGCAGCAAGAAGCAGGGCTTTTATTGTGAAGATAGGAAATGTGCAGTCGGCCTTTAGAGTTTTGACGGAAGGTACGGCGCGAGAGTCTGTTGAAATGAAAAGTGTTTCTCGCCTTCCTCTCGGTCATATTTTAATAATAATGATCTTGCATCAGCCAGCGTCATCTCACAAGACCCTCCGGTACCGTGAATGTCATTTAAGTGACGTCTTGAAGATTGATGATCACTAATTTTTAGGTCTATTTTTTTTTAAAGCCTGGCTCGAGATCGACTGGTAGCTCGCAATCGACGTAATGGGCACCCCTGGTTTAATGCATCCAGCGAGGCATCACAACAAAATTGGGCATAATAATGTGTTCATTCCACCACTGTATATATTGGTAACGGTTGATATCGGTATCTGTAATTAAGAGTTGGACAATATCGGGTATCGGCAAGAAAGCCTTGATCGGACATCCCTAATTGCAACACTGCGTGATGACGTGCGTTACCTTTTTCTTTTTGGGGACTTTCTTGGTCGAGTCCGATTTGAGTGGCTGAGAAGGCGGATCCACCCTGCGGCCAAATGGTGATGGCATTGTCTCCTCCAGATTCAGCTTCTTGGCCTTGGGCTTCCCCACTTTGCCTTTGACTAGTTTGACAACTTTCCCCAAGCTCTGCTCTTCCCGCTCCACTGCCTCATGTTTCTGAAGCCAAAGCAAATGAAATCCAGTAAAAATGGCAACAAAGTGTTTGCGTTAGCGCGCATGTTGATTGTAAACACCTACATCTAACTCTTCAATGAACACTGCCAAGTCCTCCTTCCACAGGTCTTCTGAGGATTTCTTCTGGAGATTTTGCAGCTCCACTGTCTGCACACAGATACAATATTAACAGGTGAACATGAAGGGTGTCTCGTGCGATTCAAACTGGGCTCACGCTGGACACCTGTGGTGCAAGTACTCTGAGATTGTTCCTTTGCTCAAAGTGTGGCTGCCATCATCCCAACATTGGTGTGCAATCTGTCTTGGTCCACTAGCAAGTGAACTCTTATTTGGTGCACAAGAAATCTGCGTTCAAAGAACTCCGGCTTATTAGTGATTTCCGGAGACCCCCAAAAAAGTCTGGGGGCTATAGAACTTTTATATTGGGGCTCCAGTACTCTGGAATGCTCTCCCGGTAACAGTTAGAGATGCGCCCTCAGTAGAAGCATTTAAGTCCCATTTTAAAACTCATTTGTATACTCTAGCCTTTAAATAGACCCCCTTTTTAGACCAGTTGATCTGCTGTTTCTTTTCTTTTCTTTTCTACTCTGCCCCCCTCTCCCTTGTGGATGAAGTGTTGGCTGTCCAGAGTCGGGACCCGGGGTGGACCGCTCGCCTGTGCACTGGTTGGGGACATCTCTGTGCTGATGACCCGTCCACTATGGACTGGACTCTCACTATTATGTTAGATCCACTATGGACTGGACTCTCACTATTATGTTAGATCCACTATGGACTGGACTCTCACTATTATGTTAGATCCACTACGGACTGGACTCTCACTATTATGTTAGATCCACTACGGACTGGACTCTCACTATTATGTTAGATCCACTATGGACTGGACTCTCTCAATATTATGTTAGATCCACTATGGACTGGACTCTCACTATTATGTTAGATCCACTATGGACTGGACTGTCACTATTATGTTAGATCCACTATGGACTGGACTCTCACACTATTATGTTAGATCCACTATGGACTGGACTCTCACGCTATTATGTTAGATCCATTATGGACTGGACTCTCACACTATTATGTTAGATCCACTATGGACTGGACTCTCACACTATTATGTTAGATCCACTATGGACTGGACTCTCACACTATTATGTTAGATCCACTATGGACTGGACTCTCTCAATATTATGTTAGATCCACTATGGACTGGACTCTCACTATTATGTTAGATCCACTATGGACTGGACTGTCACTATTATGTTAGATCCACTATGGACTGGACTCTCACACTATTATGTTAGATCCACTATGGACTGGACTCTCACTATTATGTTAGATCCACTATGGACTGGACTCTCTCAATATTATGTTAGATCCACTATGGACTGGACTCTCACTATTATGTTAAATCCACTATGGACTGGACTCTCACACTATTATGTTAGATCCACTATGGACTGGACTCTCACTATTATGTTAGATCCACTATGGACTGGACTCTCTCAATATTATGTTAGATCCACTATGGACTGGACTCTCACACTATTATGTTAGATCCACTATGGACTGGACTCTCACACTATTATGTTAGATCCACTATGGACTGGACTCTCACGCTATTATGTTAGATCCATTATGGACTGGACTCTCACACTATTATGTTAGATCCACTATGGACTGGACTCTCACACTATTATGTTAGATCCACTATGGACTGGACTCTCACACTATTATGTTAGATCCACTATGGACTGGACTCTCTCAATATTATGTTAGATCCACTATGGACTGGACTCTCACTATTATGTTAGATCCACTATGGACTGGACTGTCACTATTATGTTAGATCCACTATGGACTGGACTCTCACACTATTATGTTAGATCCACTATGGACTGGACTCTCACTATTATGTTAGATCCACTATGGACTGGACTCTCTCAATATTATGTTAGATCCACTATGGACTGGACTCTCACTATTATGTTAAATCCACTATGGACTGGACTCTCACACTATTATGTTAGATCCACTATGGACTGGACTCTCACTATTATGTTAGATCCACTATGGACTGGACTCTCACTATTATGTTAGATCCACTATGGACTGAACTCTCACACTATTATGTTAGATCCACTATGGACTGGAATCTCACACTATTATGTTAGATCCACTATGGACTGGACTCTCACTATTATGTTAGATCCACTATGGACTGGACTCTCATTATTATGTTAGATCCACTATGGACTGGACTCTCACTATTATGTTAGATCCACTATGGACTGGACTCTCACACTAATATGTTAGATCCATTATGGACTGGACTCTCACACTATTATGTTAGATCCACTATGGACTGGACTCTCACACTATTATGTTAGATCCACTATGGACTGGACTCTCACACTATTATGTTAGATCCACTATGGACTGGACTCTCACACTATTATGTTAGATCCACTATGGACTGGACTCCCACACTATTAGGTTAGATCCACTATGGACTGGACTCTCACACTATTATGTTAGATCCACTATGGACTGAACTTTCACACTATTATGTTAGATCCACTATGGACTGGACTCTCACTATTATGTTGGATCCACTATGGACTGGACTCTCATTATTATGTTAGATCCACTATGGACTGGACTCTCACTATTATGTTGGATCAACTATGGACTGGACTCTCACACTAATATGTTAGATCCACTATGGACTGGACTCTCACTATTATGTTGGATCAACTATGGACTGGACTCTCACACTAATATGTTAGATCCACTATGGACTGGACTCTCACACTATTATGTTAGATCCACTATGGACTGGACTCTCACACTATTATGTTAGATCCACTATGGACTGGACTCTCACACTATTATGTTAGATCCACTATGGACTGGACTCTCACTATTATGTTGGATCAACTATGGACTAGACTCTCACACTAATATGTTAGATCCACTATGGACTGGACTCTCACACTATTATGTTAGATCCACTATGGACTGGACTCTCACACTATTATGTTACATCCACCATGGACTGGACTCTCACACTATTATGTTAGATGAACTATGGACTGGACTCTCACACTATTATGTTAGATCCACTATGGACTGGACTCTCACACTATTATGTTAGATCCACTATGGACTGGACTCTCACACTATTATGTTAGATCCACTATGGACTGGACTCTCACACTATTATGTTAGATCCACTATGGACTGAACTCTCACACTATTATGTTAGATCCACTATGGACTGGACTCTCACACTATTATGTTAGATCCACTATGGACTGAACTCTCACACTATTATGTTAGATCCACTATGGACTGGACTTTTACACTACTATGTCAGACCCACCCAGTCCATTGCATCCGGTCTCCCCAAGAGTGGGTGGTTACCCACATTTGCGGTCCTCTCCAAGGTTTCTCACAGTCATTCTCATCGACGTCCCACCGGGTTGTGAGTTTTTCCTTGCCCTTATGTGGGCGCTGATCCGTGGATGTCGTTGTGGCTTGTGCAGCCCTTTTAGACACTTGTGATTTAGGGCTATATAAATAAACATTGATTGACTGATTGATTAATTACTGAAGGCACAAGATGTGCTTTGACCTGGGGTGAAAAGTTGCTGCTTATTTGAGGATGGAATACTTATTCCACTCGTCAAAAACTGACAGTTTGTCCCTAGATTTGTGTTGGTATTCCATGTCTTACACGTACCAAACATGTCTGTGTAAGGAAGTGAACTAAGCGGGCATCAATGGTATGATGGCAATGCCAGTGCTAGCCTGGATTATATGTTTATATCCTTTACTTTGGTCCATACCAAGTACAAATGTGAACACAGCCTAAAACCATAGACGTGCAGACAATAGAAATAATTATGATTCACCAAACCTTTTGGTCCCTTTGTTTCAGGAGCTCCTCAACCTTCTCTTTTGTCAAGCACCACAGAGACATGTTAAGGATGTAGTTAAAATTGGGGCCCGCGGTAGAACCAGAGTCCTCCGAGCTGTCACTCTCATTTCCGTCATTGTCATCTTCTTGAGCCTGTGAGAAAAAGCAAACATGCGGCTAAGAATCCATTTGGACTCTGCAGGAACGTTTGTTGGTAATGTCAACAATCAGACCAACTTCAACTAAGAAGTGTTTCACTCTCCATTTTATGTTAGATCCACTATGGACTGGACTCTCTCATTATTATGTTAGATCCACTATGGACTGGACTCTCACACTATTATGTTAGATCCACTATGGACTAGACTCTCACTATTATGTTGGATCCACTATGGACTGGACTTGCAAACTATTATGTTATATCCACTATGGACTGGACTCTCTCATTATTATGTTAGATCCACTATGGACTGGACTCTCACACTATTATGTTAGATCCACTATGGACTAGACTCTCACTATTATGTTGGATCCACTATGGACTGGACTTGCAAACTATTATGTTATATCCACTATGGACTGGACTCTCTCATTATTATGTTAGATCCACTATGGACTGGACTTTCACACTATTATGTTAGATCCACTATGGACTGGACTTTCACACTATTATGTTAGATCCACTATGGACTGGACTCTTTCATTATTATGTTAGATCCACTATGGACTGGCCTCCCACAATATTATGTTAGATCCACTATGGACTGGACTCTCACTATTATGTTAGATCCACTATGGACTGGACTCTCACTATTATGTTAGATCCACTATGGACTGGACTCTCACTATTATGTTAGATCCACTATGGACTGAACTTTAACACTATTATGTTAGATTCACTATGGACTGGACTTTCACATTATTATGTTAGATCCACTATGGACTTGACTCACACTATTATGTTAGATCCACTATGGACTGGACTCTCTCACTATTATGTTAGATCCATTATGGACTGGCCTCTCAAAATATTATGTTAGATCCACTATGGACTGGACTCTCACTATTATGTTAGATCCACTATGGACTGGACTCTCACACTATTATGTTAGATCCACTATGGACTGGACTCTCACTATTATGTTAGATCCACTATGGACTGGCCTCTCACAATATTATGTTAGATCCACTATGGACTGGACTCTCACTATTATGTTAGATCCACTATGGACTGGACTTTCACATTATTATGTTAGATCCACTATGGACTGGACTCTCACTATTATGTTAGATCCACTATGGACTGGACTTTCACATTATTATGTTAGATCCACTATGGACTGGACTCACACTAAAATGTTAAATCCACTATGGACTGGACTCTCACACTATTATGTTAGATCCACTATGGACTGGACTTTCACACTATTATGTTAGATCCACTATGGACTGGACTCTCTCATTATTATGTTAGATCCACTATGGACTGGACTCTCTCATTATTATGTTAGATCCACTATGGACTGGACTCTCTCACTATTATGTTAGATCCACTATGGACTGGCCTCTCAAAATATTATGTTAGATCCACTATGGACTGGACTCTCACTATTATGTTAGATCCACTATGGACTGGACTCTCACTATTATGTTAGATCCACTATGGACTGAACTTTAACACTATTATGTTAGATCCACTATGGACTGGACTTTCACATTATTATGTTAAATCCACTATGGACTGGACTCTCACACTATTATGTTAGATCCACTATGGAATGGACTTTCACAATATAATGTTAGATCCACGATGGACTGGACTCTCACTATTATGTTGGATCCACTATTGACTGGCCTCTCACACTATTATGTTGGATCCACGATGGACTGGACTCTTACTATTATGTTGGATCCACTATGGACTGGACTCTCACTATTATGTTAGATGCACTATGGACTGGACTCTCACACTATTATGTTAGATCCACTATGGACTGGACTCTCACTATTATGTTAGATGCACTATGGACTGGACTCTCACACTATTATGTTAGATCCACTATGGACTGGACTCTCACTATTATGTTAGATGCACTATGGACTGGACTCTCACACTATTATGTTAGATCCACTATGGACTGGACTCTCACTATTATGTTAGATCCACTATGGACTGGACTCTCATTATTATGTTGGATCCACTATGGACTGGACTCTCACTATTATGTTAGATCCACTATGGACTGGACTCTCACTATTATGTTAGATCCACTATGGACTGGACTCTCACACTATTATGTTGGATCCACTATGGACTGGACTCTCACTATTATGTTAGATCCACTATGGACTGGACTCTCACTATTATGTTGGATCCACTATGGACTGGACTCTCACACTATTATGTTAGATCCACTATGGACTGGACTCTCACTATTATGTTAGATCCACTATGGACTGGACTCTCACACTATTATGTTGGATCCACTATGGACTGGACTCTCACTATTATGTTAGATCCACTATGGACTGGACTCTCACTATTATGTTGGATCCACTATGGACTGGACTCTCACACTATTATGTTAGATCCACTATGGACTGGACTCTCACTATTATGTTAGATCCACTATGGACTGGACTCTCACGCTATTATGTTAGTTCACAGTATTCACAAACCCCGTTTCCATATGAGTTGGGAAACTGTGTTAGATGTAAATATAAACAGAATACAATGATTTTCAAATCCTTTTCAACCCAAATTCAGTTGAATATGCTACAAAGACAACATATTTGATGTTCAAACTGATTAACATTTTTTTTTTTGCAAATAATCATTAACTTTAGAATTTGATGCCAGCAACACGTGACAAAGAAGTTGGGAAAGGTGGCAATAAATACTGATAAAGTGGAGGAATGCTCATCAAACACTTATTTGGAACATCCCACAGGTGTGCAGGCTAATTGGGAACAGGTGGGTGCCATGATTGGGTATAAAAACAGCTTCCCAAAAATGCTCAGTCTTTCACAAGAAAGGATGGGGCGAAGTACACCCCTTTGTCCACAACTGTGTCAATAGTCAAACAGTTTAAGAACAACGATTCTCAAAGTGCAATTGCAATAAATTTAGGCCCATAATATCATCAAAAGGTTCAGAGAATCTGGAGAAATCGCTCCACGTAAGCGGCATGGCCGGAAACCAACATTGAATGACCGTGACCTTCGATCCCTCAGACGGCACTGTACCAAAAACCCAAATCAATCTCTATAGGATATCACCACATGGGCTCAGGAACACTTCAGAAAACCACTGTCACTAAACACAGTTCGTCGCTACATCTGTAAGTGCATGTTAAAGCTCTATTATGCAAAGCAAAAGCCATTCATCAACAACATCCAGAAACGCCGCCGGCTTCTCTGGGCCCGAGATCATCTAAGATGGACTGATGCAAAGTGGAAAAGTGTTCTGTGGTCGGACGAGTCCACATTTCAAATTATTTTTGGAAATATTCGACATTGTGTGATCCGGACTAAAGGGGAAGCGAACCATCCAGACTGTTATCGACGCAAAGTTCAAAAGCCAGCATCTGTGATGGTATGGGGGTGCATTAGTGCCCAAGGCATGGGTAACTTACACATTTGTGAAGGCACCATTAATGCTGAAAGGTACATACAGCTTTTGGAACAACATATGCTGCCATATAAGCGCCGTCTTTTTCATGGACGCCCCTGCTTATTTCAC
>NC_084631.1:40278935-40333935 GCF_033978795.1 Nerophis ophidion | reverse complement strand
GGATAACTTAAATACCCTGGCAGTGGCAATAAGCTTAAATGTTTGTATTTACATTTTTTGAGTTGATTTTCATAAAATATGCTATTTAACTGCTACTGTTTAACAGGGACTGATTTAAATTGTGTTTGCACAACAAATGTTTTGGCGCTTTTGTTCATGTGGGAGAATATTCCAATAAAGGTGCACTACACACTACTTTGGAATTCATTATTGGGCTTTGCGTATACAATGCAGTTAATCGGAGAAATAGTGCGATTAACTTCGATTAAAATGTTTAATCGTTGCCCAGCCCTATATATATATATATATATATACATATATATATACATATATATATATATATATATATATATATATATATATACACACACACACACACACACATAGGACTCCCTCAGCAGTCTTCACTTCAAATATAAAGTATTGAATTTCAAATTTAAAAGTACATGGGTTCCATTTGTGTCTTGTTATAGTGGTATGGAGTAAAAGAGCGCCTATTCCTGTGCATTGACAAGTGGCGTTGATGTGCACCGTACCTGAGTCCATGTTCGTACGGGGAGTTCTGTGATCTCTATGGTGTTTTTGTCGAGGACCGATACCTCTCCGCTGACCAGGTATTGGTTGGGACCAAGTTCATGGATTGTCCCTTTGAAGTTCTTGTAGCTGGGGAGCTATCAGGAGACAAAAATGCACAACAAATCAACAATACAATTACCATTTATCGTTACATCCATGGAAAAGTTTTAGCAAACCGGTTACGTGAATGTATAGCCTGTTATTGTTTTAGCAGATATTGTATAGCAGTTACAATAGCAATTGTAGCACACAGAGAGCATCACAGGTTTATAAAGTGTTCTAGCTGTCAGAATAATTGTATATAAGTTATCACACAATTTGTTTGCTTGCAGTTCAGGTTGCCCTGCGTGAAGGCAAAGCTGTCTTTGATCTTATCAAGCAAAAGGCTGACAGCTTGTAAATCTCCACTGTGTGTGATGGAATGTGCCGTAGAGGTGTCGGCTTCTCAGATCTGAACAGTCACGGGAAGGGCCTTATCAAGACCCGAAATCTACGAGTAGAGAGGGGGCAAACCTGAGAGCGCTCCAAGCACCCTTTTGTTTTGAATGTTTATGACCCAGTGCAGCTGCTGCATAATGAAAACCCTCCTCTTAGAAGCAGCTGCAGCTATGTAATTAGGGAATGCCCAAATAAATGGGGAGGTATGGAACTTTTTCCTCAGAGCGTGGGGTGACACTGTACGAGGATGCAGGTCCACACGCTCTCCTCATGAGCTAAATTGAATCCTGTCTCTGTTTGATTCCTTGCTTCTTGTCCTGTTTAATAGATAGTTGTGTCATCTACTAATATTGCAAAGTAGATGACACAATTTTTTGTTTCGGCAATAGTACAGGACATAAAGATAAAAAGAAGAGACATTTGTTTTGACAATTTACCATTGGCAGGGCGTCTTGATGGTTGAGCAGCCGGCTGATGTTGTTGACAATCTCTCGGGGATCGTAGTTCGGAATCTTGCACGCCCAACCTGTTCCGATACCCTCTGCACCGTTCACAAGCACCATGGGAATAATAGGAATGTACCATTCGGGCTCCACCTTCTGATTGTCATCGTACAGGAACTTCAGCAGGTTGGAGTCCCCCGCGGGAAATAACAACTTGGACAGTGGACTGGAGAGAGGAGGATGAAAATATTTCTATAAACAGTATTTTTACTCTTTTCATTCGAGTCACACAAACCACGACTGAAGTACAAATAAATGCATGCTTGTAGATTGCAAAAGTAGTTGGCGTGGGACTGTACATGTATGACTAGACAATTAATCCCATTAATCAAATCTAACCATACATGTATGACTAGACAATTAATCCCATTAATCAAATCTAACCATACATGTATGACAAGGCTAAGGCAAAATATCGATATACCGTATTTCCTTGAATTGCCGCCGGGTATATAGTATGCGCCTCCCTAGAATTACTGCCGGGTCAAACTCGTTTCGCAAAATATTATTTTCATTAGCGCTTGTCTAAAATTTCTGCCGGGTCAAACTCGTTTTGTCAAATAATTAGCATATGCCTAGAATTTCCGCCGGGTCAAACTCGTCACGTCACGAGTGACACTTCACCTGTCATCATTTTCAAAATGGAGGAGGCTGATTTCAATCATTTGAAATCGCATAAAGGGGAAGAAAATTAAGAGCTATTCAGTAGGATTTAAGGTCCAAGCTATTGAATATGCTAAAAAGAACAGTAAGCAGCTACGTTTTATTAATATACCGTAGCTGCGTGTGTCAAATATGAGTCATTAAATGACTCCCGCCTCCTGGTGGTAGAGGGCGCTAGTGGTCCTTCTTGCGACTACTCGGCTGCAGAAGAAGTGACAACAAGCAGCAAGAGTGAGCAGTTTATTTTTTCCCCTCGCTTGCACTTTTAACATGGAGGATTACATATCTAAAATAAAAAGATTGTTTATTTTTTTCCTCTCGCTTGCACTTTTAACATGGAGGATTACATATCTAAAATAAAACACATGGAGGATTACATATCTAAAATAAAAAGATTGTTTATTTTTTTCCTCTCGTTTGCACTTTTAACATGGAGGATTACATATCTAAAATAAAACACATGGAGGATTACATATCTAAAATAAAAAGATTGTTTATTTTTTCCTCTCGCTTGCACTTTTAACATGGAGGATTACATATCTAAAATAAAACACATGGAGGATTACATATCTAAAATAAAAAGATTGTTTATTTTTTCCTCTCGCTTGCACTTTTAACATGGGGGATTACATATCTAAAATAAAACACATGGAGGATTACATATCTAAAATAAAAAGATTGTTTATTTTTTCCTCTCGCTTGCACTTTTAACATGGAGGATTACATATCTAAAATAAAAACACATGGAGGATTACATATCTAAAATAAAAACACATGGAGGATTACATATCTAAAATAAAAAGGTTGTTTATTTTTTTCCTCTCGTTTGCATTTTTAACATGGGGGATTACATATCTAAAATAAAACACAAGGAAGATTACATATCTAAAATAAAAAGATTGTTTATTTTTTCCTCTCGCTTGCACTTTTAACATGGAGGATTACATATCTAAAATAAAACACATGGAGGATTACATATCTAAAATAAAATGATTGTCTATTTTTTCCTCTCGCTTGCACTTTTAACATGGGGGATTACATATCTAAAATAAAACTCAAGGAAGATTACATATCTAAAATAAAAAGATTGTTTATTTTTTCCTCTCGCTTGCACTTTTAACATGGAGGATTACAATCACTAAAATAAAACCGTTTTCTACACTGGACTTTCAATCGAAGCAGGAGGTAATAAAGGAAGATCTCCATCGAGACAGAGAGACTTTTAAAACTGAAGAAAGATAAGGAAGACTTCTATAAACAAGTTATCGATGCTGCGCATGGACTTCCTTAAAAAGTAAAGATAACACCAAAATAACGTTGTTGTTTTTTTATTAAACGTGCTTTTCATGATGGTATCCTTACATCACACTCAAATTTATCAGCGCAGGCCTAAATTTACCGCATGCCTTTGGTAAGTGCCGGAGTGAGAAGAGGTTTTAAATCAATTAGCGCCCCGGCGGCAATTCAAGGAAATACGGTATATGGTGTATCGTGACATGGCCTAAAAATACCCAGATATTGAAAAAAGGCCATCTCGCCCAACCCTACTTGAATCCTTGTTCTATCATTGTGCCCAAAATGAAGCTGAAAAGCCAAGCAGTCAGAACAGCGAGTACAGTATATGGACTTTACACATACGTTGTGTGTTTGCCTCTGCTTACCTGAGCATAGTGAAGATATAACGAGGGCTGGCGGCATCTTTGCCTCCGTTGATGCGAGTACCAAACTGGCCGAGTGGCTGCAGAATGTTCACATTGTTGCTGCCCACAAAGTTCTGCGCCAAGTTGACGATGGTCATCATGAGCGCTTGCTAAAAAAAAAAAAAGACAAACCGAAAGTGAGTCAAACAATATTTGGACCGCTTGCAAAAGCAGCACTGCGAAGTTTACACACACACACACACATCAATGATTCAAAACTTACACCGTACAGAAGAATGCATAATATTTACCAGAGGTAGAAAGTAATGGATTAGAGTTACTTTAATAACTGTATTGACAGTGGGTTTTCTCTTTTTTTCCTCTCTGGCAGTCATGGAGGGTGGACGCTCCCCTTTCCTCTCCCTTATCTTTCCTGCTTGCTTCTTTCTCTTGTCTTAACTTTATTGTTGCCTCTTTTTGCACTTCCCTTCAAATCAACATTGGAACTATTTAACGGGCCTCAACCAAATTGACAAGATCTTGGGTTTAGGGTAGGGGTCGGGAACCTTTTTGGCTGAGAGAGCCATACAAGCCAAATATTTTAAAAAGTATTTCCGTGAGAGCCATACAACTATTTTTTTTTAACATTGAATACAACTATATGCGTGCATTTTTAAGAAAGAACAACATTTTTAGAGTATAATAAGTCTCTTATTCTTTTTAAAAACATTGTTATTCTGAGGCTAGCCAAAAATAAATAAAATACTTCTTACAATTAATGCGACTTCTTGATCAGGTGCGGTAGAAACTGGATGGATGCATGAGAATGCATGAGAATGCATGAGAATTTTTTATATTTTGAATGTTATTTTTGATACTGTGATTACCACCTCCACTGGCTTCCTGTGCACTTAAGATGTGACTTTAAGGTTTTACTACTTACGTATAAAATACTACACGGTCTAGCTCCAGCCTATCTTGCCGATTGTATTGTACCATATGTCCCGGCAAGAAATCTGCGTTCAAAAAAAGTCTGCGGGCTATAGAGCGTTTTCCGTTCGGGCTCCAGTACTCTGGAATGCACTCCCGGTAACAGTTCGAGATGCTGCCTCAGTAGAAGCATTTAAGTCTCACCTTAAAACTCATCTGTATACTCTAGCCTTTAAATAGACCTCCTTTTTAGACCAGTTGATCTGCCGCTTCTTTTCTTTCTCCTATGTCCCCCCCTCCCTTGTGGAGGGGGTCCGGTCCGATGACCATGGATGAAGTACTGGCTGTCCAGAGTCGGGACCCAGGATGGACCGCTCGCCTGTATCGATTGGGGACATCTCTACACTGCTGATCCGCCTCCGCTTGAGATGGTCTCCTGTGGACGGGACTCTCGCTGCTGTCTTGGATCCGCTTTGGACTGAACTCTCGCGGCTGTGTTGGAGCCACTATGGATTGAACTTTCGCAGCATCATGTTAGACCCGCTCGACATCCATTGCTTTCGGTCCCCTAGAGGGGGAGGGTTTCCCACATCTGAGGTCCTCTCCAAGGTTTCTCATAGTCAGCATTGTCACTGGCGTCCCACTGGATGTGAATTCTCCCTGCCCACTGGGTGTGAGTTTTCCTTGCCCTTTTGTGGGTTCTTCCGAGGATGTTGTAGTCGTAATGATTTGTGCAGTCCTTTGAGACATTTGTGATTTGAGGCTATATAAATAAACATTGATTGATGATTGAATTATTCATTACTTATCGTGTTAAGCAATGTCAGCTAAAATGTATCTGAGAGCCAGGTGCAGCCATCAAAAGAGCCACATCTGGCTCTAGAGCCATAGGTTCCCTACCCCTGGTTTAGGGCAAGGGTCGGCAACCCAAAATGTTGAAAGAGCCACATTGGACCAAAAATGCAAAAACAAATCTGTCTGGAGCCGCAAAAAATTAAAAGCCTTATTACATACAGATTGATTGATTGAAACTTTTATTAGTAGATTACACAGTTCAGTACATATTCCGTAAAATTGACCACTAAATGGTAACACCCCAATAAGTTTTTCAATTTGTTTAAGTCGGGGTCAACGTTAATCAATTCATGGTAAATAGTAGATAGTGTGCCATGAGATATAAATTGAATTAAGAAGACTTAAAGGGAACTAAATGAGCTCAAATATAGCTACAAATGAGGCATAATGATGCAATATGTACATACAGCTAGCCTAAATAGCATGTTAGCATCGATTAGCTTGCAGTCATGCAGGGACCAAATGTCTGATTAGCACTCCACACAAGTCAAAAACATCAACAAAACTCACCTTTGTGCATTGACGCACAACGTTAAAAGTTTGGTGGACAAAATGAGACGGAAAAAAAAGTGGCATAAAACACGTCCTAGAAAGTCGGAGAAAAAAACCACGTTCAAGGACCGCCAAAATTAGTAGGACAAATCGGCGCTCGACAAATACTTGAATCAGTGAAGCATGTTTAATGTAAACAGTGTGCTTTATAACAATTGGGGAGGTTTGTGTCAAGTTTGTCCTCTGCAGAAACCATATTAAAACAAAACATTTCCTTTTTTTTCCTTCATTTTTTTCGATTTTCATACATTTTTGAAAAAGCTCTAGAGCAGGGGTTGGGAACCTTTTTGGCTGAGAGAGCCACGAAAGCCAAATATTTCAAAATCTATTTCCGTGAGAGCCATATCATTTTTTTTTTTTTACACTGAATACAACTAAATGTGTGCATTTTTTAAAGTAAAATCAACATTTTTAGAGTATTACAAGTCTCTAATTCTTTTTAATAACATCATTTCTTGAATAGGTGTGGTAGAAAAGACGGATGAATGGATTAAAATGCGTGAGAATGTTTTGTATTTTGAACGTTATTTTTCACATCGTGATTACATCCATACATCCATCCATCCATCCATCATCTTCCGCTTATCCGAGGTCGGGTCGCGGGGGCAGCAGCCTAAGCAGGGAAGCCCAGACTTCCCTATCTCCAGCCACTTCGTCTAGCTCTTCCCGGGGGATCCCGAGGCGTTCCCAGGCCAGCCGGGAGACATAGTCTTCCCAACGTGTCCTGGGTCTTCCCCGTGGCCTCCTACCAGCTGGACGTGCCCTAAACACCTCCCTAGGGAGGTGATTACCAGCGGAATTATTCATTACTTATCGTGTTAAGCAATGTCAGCTAAGATTTATCTGAGAGCCAGATGCAGTCATCAAAAGAGCCACATCTGGCTCTAGAGCCACAGGTTCCCTACCCCTGCTCTAGAGAGCCACTAGGGCGGCGCTAAAGAGCCACATGCGGCTCGAGAGCCGCGGGTTGCCGACCCCCGGTTTAGAGGAACCTGCTTGTCGTGACGGAGCGGTTGTTGCTGGACACACCACGGACTCTTGGGAGAAGTAGAAGTGCCGCATGCCTGCCGACCCTTTTCAGTGGAGGAGGTGAAGATATCTACAGTTGTGATCAAAATTATTCAACCCCCACACAATTTTGGTGTTTTAGCAAGTTGGACTTTAATTCCGTATTGTGTTTATAGTCATATCAAATAAAGGTGTGTCATATAGACAAATGCAACTTAAATTGTAACACTGTATTGTACAAAATACCAAAAAAGGACTTTTTTTTAAATATCTCATTGACCAAATTATTCAACCCCTTGAAGATCATAACTCCTAAGAACAAAGTTTGAATGAGGTCTTTTCAATCAGGTGTTGAAAACACCTGTAGATGTGATTAGAACCATAACGAGCAACAATTAAACTGATTGAAAAAGACTGTGACGCTCAGCTTCTTATAGATGGTCAATGGTGTATTTGCAACATGGTGAAGTCCAGGGAGTGGTCAAAGAAGTCAAGAGAGGAGGTCATTTCTCTTCATAAGAAAGGATATGGATATAAGAAAATAGCAAAGACATTACACATTCCAAGAGATACAGTTGGGAGCATAATTCGCAAGTTTAAAGCTAAAGGCACAGTGGAAACACTACCTGGGCGTGGTAGAAAGAGGATGGTGTGTGCGTACAGTGGTGAAAAACCCCCGGGTAACAGCTGAGGAACTACAACAGGACATTGCAGAGGGGGAAACGCAGGTTTCGTCCCAAACAATAAGGCACGCACTACGAGATGAAGGCCTCCATGCCAGAACTCCCAGGCGCACCCCACTTCTGACTACCAGGCACAAGTAAATAGACTCCAGTATGCCAAAAATCATCTGGACAAACCCCAAAGATTTTGGGAAACTGTTCTATGGAGTGATGAGACAAAACTGGAACTCTTTGGGCCTATGAATCAACGTTATGTCTGGAGGAGAAAAAATGAAGCTTAGAAAGAGAAGAACACCTTGCCTACTGTTAAGCATGGTGGGGGGTCAATCATGCTCTGGGGCTGTTTCTCTGCCTCAGGTACCGGGAATCTCCAGCGCGTTCAAGGCATTATGAATTCTATTTCCTAGCAGGATATATTAGCTGCAAATGTCATGAAGTCAGTGAGGAAGCTGAGGCTTGGGAGACGTTGGACCTTCCAACAGGACAAGGATCCCAAGCATACCTCCAAATCAACATCAGAGTGGTTGCAGAAGAAGGGCTGGAAGACTCTGGAGTGGCCTTCACAGTCGCCAGACCTAAATCCTCTAGAAAAGCCGTGGTGGGACTTGAAGAAGGCAGTTGCAGCACGCAAGCCCAAGAATATGAATGAACTGGAGGTCTTTGCCCAAGAGGAATGGGCTAAAATACCTGTAGATGCTTGCAAGAAGCTTGTGTCCGCTTATGTATCACCTTTGAAGGATGTCAGTACTGCCAAAGGCTGTTTTAAGTACTAAAGATGCATGGAACTAGGGGGTTGAATCATTTAGTCAATGAGATATTAAGAAAAATGTCCTTTTTTGGTATTTTGTAAAATACGGTGTTACAATTTAAGTTGCATTTGTCTATTTGACACATCTTTATTTGATATGACTATAAACAAAATACGGAACAAATGTCCAACTTGCTAAAACACCAAAATTGTGCGGGGGTTGAATAATTTTGATCACCGGGGGGCGCTGGCGCCTATCTCAGCTACACTTGGGCGGAAGGCGGTGTACACCCTGGACAAGTCGCCACCTCATCGCAGGGCCAACACAGTAGGGCTGGGCGTATCGATAGTATCGATACTGGCGTGATGGTATCGATACTTCACCAAATTAAGCAAATCACTCGGATTTAAAACAAAATGTGAGCGCAGCGCTCCTCACCACTCCACCCTCCTCCCTAGTGATGGGTCGTTTGCGAACGATTTGTTCGTTCGAACGAATCGTTTGAGTGAACGAACTGAATCACTTAATGAAATGATTCGTTCTTTTCTCAGTGCATTTGAGTTCAGCCGCGACTGTCATTTGGAGGGATTACAAGACTCACTGATGTCTTAGTGTTTGTGAACAAAGGTCGCCTGAGCAAATAACATAAATATGAACACAATCAACAGATCATTACAAGTGAACGGACAGCCCAGTCCTCTTTGAACGGGGGGGGGGGGGGGGGGGACCTGAGCCTGTATTATCTATTGAAAATAGTTGTTTCGGTGTTTAATTCATGAATATGACGTTAGACACGTTATAATGACGTGTGTGTATGTGTTTGTTTTTTTCTTTTTTAATATTTTTTGTATTCTTATTTAAGCTATCTTCTTTTTTGACTTACACATTTAATTATATATTATATTACTTTTGTAATAAATATTTTATTTTTTGACTTAAATCGTTGTCCTGTGTTGTATTATTATCATAATCAATTAATAAAGGCAAAAGTACAAATTTGTTTTTCAAAAGTACCGATACCCCGAAGCCCCCCCCCCATCAGATGACGACACTTCCGGTATCGGATCGGTATCGATACCCAAATTTGCGATATTGCCCACCCCTACAACACAGATAGACAGACAACATTCACATTCACACACTAGGGCCAATTTAGTGTGTCAATCAACCTTTCCCTTCGCAAATTATTATTTTTATTAGCGCAGGTCTAGAATAATTAGCATATGCCTACAATTCGTCACCGGTGACACTTCACCTGTCATCATTTCAAAATGGAGGAGGCTGAATTCAATCATTTGAAATCGCATAAAGGGAAGAAGATTAAGAGCTATTCAGTAAAATTTAAGGTCCAAGCTATTGAATATGCTAAAAAGAACAGTAAGCAGCTATGTTTTATTAATATACCGTAGCTGCGTGTGTCAAATATGAGTCAATAAATGACTCCCGCCTCCTGGTGGTAGAGGGCGCTAGTGATCCTTCTTGCGACTACTCGGCTGCAGAAGAAGTGACAACAAGCAGCAAGAGTGAGCAGCGATGGTTTATTTTTTCCTCTCGCTTGCACTTTTAACATGAAGGATTACATATCTAAAATAAAAGTTTTCCAAACTGGACTTTCAATCGGAGCAGGAGGTAATAAAGGAAGATCTCCATCGAGACAAAGAGACTTTTAAAACTGAAGAAAGATAAGGAAGACTTCTATAAACAAGTTATCGATGCTTTTGCTCAGAAGGAGCTGCGCATGGACTTCATTTATAAGTAAAGGTAAGGGGCGGTATAGCTCGGTTGGTAGAGTGGCCGTGGCAGCAACTTGAGGGTTGCGGGTTCGATTCCCGCTTCCGCCATCCTAGTCACTGCCGTTGTGTCTTTGGGCAAGACACTTTACCCACCTGCTCCCAGTGCCACCCACACTGGTTTAAATGTAACTTAGATATTGGGTTTCACTATATAAAGCGCTTTGAGTCACTAGAGAAAAGCGCTATATAAATATAATTCACTTCACAATTCACATTTAAATAAATAAATAAATTAATGGGTTGTACTTGTATAGCGCTTTTCTACCTTCAAGGTACTCAAAGCGCTTTGACACTACTTCCACATTTACCCATTCACACACACATTCACACACTGATGGAGGGAGCTGCCATGCAAGGCGCCAACCAGCACCCATCAGGAGCAAGGGTGAAGTGTCTTGCTCAGGACACAACGGACGTGACGAGGTTGGTACTAGGTGGGATTTGAACCAGGAACCCTCGGGTTGCACACGGCAACTCTCCGACTGCGCCACGCCGTCCCCGTCCACTTCACCATAATAACGTTTTTTTATTAAATGTGCTTTTCATTAAGGTATCCTTACATCACACTCAAATGTATAAGCGCAGGCCTAAATTTACCGCATGCCTTTGGTAAGCGCCGGAGTGAGAAGAAGTTTTAAAATAATTAGCGCATGCTTGCCTTTACCGCATGCCTTTGGTAAACGCCGGAGTGAGAAGAGGTTTTAAATTAATTAGCGCCCCGGCGGCAATTCAAGGAAATACGGTACCCACACTTTTACTAAATCATACCGTAAGTCTTCTCCAGGGATAAAAAGTGAATTAGTGAATTATATTTATATAGCGCTTTTCTCTAGTGACTCAAAGCGCTTTACATAGTGAAACCCAATATCTAAGTTGTGGGTGGCACTGGGAGCAGGTGGGTAAAGTGTCTTGCCCAAGGACACAACGGCAGTGACTAGGATGGCGGAAGCGGGAATCGAACCGGCTACCCTCAAGTCGCTGGCACGGCCGCTCTACCAACCGAGCTATGCCGTAACTTCGACTCTACTAACATTGACTTTGACTCGAGTATATCAATGGACCTGCACTTGTGTTTTTGACTGAGTGACATGTGATTAGTAATCAAACATTAACAATAGCAAGGTAATTAGTATAAGTAAGAGTGAGGTGAAAGTGGTCCTTACCTCTCCGTGATGGTACGCAGACATCTCCGCTACTGAACCAGCCAGCTGAGCAACTTTCACCTCCCTCTTGTCGTTCCTCTTCAAGCAGGTGAAAAGCACTTTTCTCTGGCCGGGCTTTAGTCCTAAACATCGAAACGAGACATATTCACAATAGTGAATGAGAGTGTTGTGCTACTGCCTGCGTCATAAAGAAAACATCAGCAACATTTAGGGAAGACTCAATCCCTTTAGAACACAATTATTTTCCTAATCACTGCTACATTCATGTATAAGTAAATAAATAATACTCATAATATTATATGAGGTGAAATGTCGGAGTAAATGTATATAAGTTAACACACAACTTGTTTCAAATGAGTTCAGGTTGCTCTGCGTGGAGACAAAAGCTGTCTTTGATCTTATCAAGCTAAAGGCAGACCGGCATGTAAGCCTCCCCTGCGCCGTAGAGGTGTCGGTTTCTCAGATCTTGGACAGCCACAGGAAGGACCTTGTCATGCAGAGAGGGGGCAAACCTGACACCGCTCCAAGCACCCTTTTGTTTGAACTGTTTATGACCCAGTGTAGCTGATGTTTATGACCCCTCCCTTTAGAAGCAGCTGCAGCTATGTAATCAGTAAATGCCCAAATAAAGGAGGCGGGAGGTGACACTGTAGAGTAGACCTGGGCAAAATAAGGCCCGGGGGCCACATGCGGCCCATTAAGCTTTTCAATCTGGCCCACCGGACGTTCCTAAATAATGTTTTTAGATCTTTCAGATGGAAAGTATAGCCGCCGTTATAATGTGCGGGGATGTTTTCAAATGACCGTTAAATCTTGAACTATACAAAGTATTTCAATGGTTGGAATCTGCCCTTTTGCATGATATACTAGTTACTCTGGTAATCTAATTAGTCACTATGGTAATCTACGTCACAGCAGCTCAGACGAAGCACCAAGCCGTGTGGGCGGGGAGCGTTTCCAGAGTGTCAGCCTGAAATGCGGGTGTCAGGGACAGACGCGGAAGTAGATTTTTACAACAAAGTTCTAAAACTTAGTGATATATCAGATTGTAGGTGGGTTCATTTTACCCTTCGCGTTCATATTGCGCTGTTTGTTGCATTTTTGTTGCGTTTCGCTTGATTCTAAAATATGTGGATGGAGAGGGGGTGTGATGTTCACATATTTGTCAATATTCAGTGTTTTATCGTTCATAGTTAATATTGTAAATCTCACATTCTTTATTTTCATGTACATTCTTGGTGTCTCATTCAGTTAAAAAATGTTAAATTCCATTCCGTTTTTTTACGGCGGTTTGTCATGACGTTTTTAAGCAGTCAATCAGACATTATTGCGAGGTTTTGTATCAGTGTTCCTAAAAATCAGATATATACCGGCCCCCAGACACCTTTTTTCTCTCTAAATTTGGCCCCCGAGTCAAAATAATTGCCAAGGCCTGTTGTAGAGGGTGCAGGTCCACACGCATGCTCCTCATGAGCTAAATTGAATACTGTCTCTGTTTGATTCCTTGCTTCTTGTCTTGTTTGGTATTTTAATGTTTGAACCTGACATGAAACGTTTAAGAAAGTTAAGATAATTTGATTTAATTTGTAGTTTGAAAAGGATTTCAAATATCCTCTTCATATATATACATGTCTTTGTTCTTGCCTTACATGGAAATAGGGTCACATAGAAATAGATCAGGGGTAGGGAACCTATGGCTCTAGAGTCAAATGTGGCTCTTTTGATGACTGCAGCTGGCTCTCAGATTAATCTTATTTTACATTGCTTAACACAAGAAGTAATGAATAATTCCACTGGTAATCAGTGTTAAAAATAACGTTCAAAATGTAAAAAATTCTCACGCATTTTTATCCCTCCATCCCTTTTCTACCACAGTGTTTTTCAACCTTTTTTGAGCCAAGGCACATTTTTTGCTTTTAAAAAATCCGGAGGCACACCACCAGCAGAAATGTATTAAAAACGAAACTCAGTTGACAGTAAAAAGTCATTGTCACAAATGTTGGATACGACTTTAAAGCATAACCAAACATTCATCAATATAGCTCTTGTCTCAAAGTAGATGTACTGTCACCACCTGTCACATCACGCCGTGACTTATTTTGAGTTGTTTGCTGTTTTCCTGTGTGTAGTGTTTAAGTTCTTGTCTTGTGCTCTTATTTTGGTATTTTCCTGTAGCAGTTTCATGTCTTCCTTTGAGCACTACTTCCTGCATCTACTTTGTTTTAGCAATCAAGAATATTTCAGTCGTTTTTATCCTTCTTTGTGGGGACATTGTCAATTGTCATGTCATGTTCGGATGTACATTGTCTTTGCTCCACGGTAAGTCTTTGCTGTCGTCCAGCATTCTGTTTACTTTGTAGCCAGTTCATTTTTAGTTTTGCTCTGCATAGGATTCCCTAAACTTTAATGCCTTTTATTAGGGGAATTAACCTTTTGTTTATTTATGTTTTAAGCATTAGACATCTTTTTTTTTACCTGCACCCTGCCTCCCGCGGTTTCCGACATCTACAGAGCAATTAGCTCTAGACAGCACCGACCACTCAACAACACCACATCATTTGTGGGGCGGCATAGCTCGGTTGGTAGAGTGGCCGTGCCAGCAACTTGTGGGTTGCAGGTTCGATTCCCGCTTCCGCCATCCTAGTCATTGCCGTTGTGTCTTTGAGCAAGACACTTTACCCACCTGTTCCCAATGCCACCCACACTGGTTTAAATGTAACTTAGATATTGGGTTTCACTATGTAAAGCGCTTTGAGTCACTAGAGAAAAGCGCTATACAAAAAATATAATCCACTTTATTTTCAGACTGTAATTACTGGTTTGCAAAAAATATTTTTAACCCATATAGGTGAAATTAGATAATCTCCCACGGCACACCAGACTGTATCTCACAGCACAGTGGTTGAAAAAGACTGTTCTACTGCACCTGTTTTACATAAAAATGCACACATTTAGTTGTATTCAATGTTTAAAAAACATTATATGGTTCTCAAGGAAATACATTTTAAAACATAGCTCTCTCAGCCATAAAGGTTCCCGACCCCTGAAATAGATCATACAAACCATCAACCAGAGACGGAATGGATCTCTCATTGTCAGAGTTGGAGAAGAGAATCAGCTCCTTGTTGATGAAGTCGTTGTAGGACAGATGTCTGGCTTCCGTCCCGTAAAGGTATTGCTGAAATGAAGACAAAACAATCAACAATGACGTGATAACAGCTACTGGTGTCCGGTATCGGTATCAGACATTGGTCCAACGTCAACAATAAAATGTGCAAAGAATTATGCATCAAAAAGGTCCGATTTAAGCAGTACATTCCAGGCTACGCTCCAGCAATTCTTTCCAGCAGTTATACAGATCCCAACAGCAGTGTGATAGCAAAGAAGTGGTAGCAGCGGTGTTGGCTTTTAGGCCTATCTGCCTAAAAGCGGGAAAAAAAGGTGGGGTATGAGGAAATAGTCTGCCTCAAAGTGGACAAAAAGGTGAGGTATTAACTTGATCCATTGCACTTGTCGCCCACATCTGCGGTCCCCTCCAAGGTTCTGCATTGTATCCCATTGGCTTGAGTTTTTCCTTGCCCTTATGTGGGATCTGAGCCAAGGATGTCGTTGTGGCTTGTGCACACCTTTGAGACACTTGTGATTAAGGGCTATATAAATAAACTTTGATTGATTGATGTATGAGGATGTAGTCTGCCTAAAAGAGGAAAAAATGTGAGGTATGAGGAAAAAGTCTGCCTCAAAGTGGACAAATGGGTGCGTTATGAGCAAGTATTCTGTCAAAAAAAGGGGAAAAAAGAGCGTTATGAGGAAGTAGTCTACCTAAAAGTGGGAAAAAATGTGAGGTATGAGGAAATAGTCTGCCTCAAAGCGAACAAAAAGGTGCGTTATGAGGAAGTAGTCTGCCTAAAAGCGGGAAAAAGGTGAGGTATGAGGAAATAGTCTGCCTCAAGGTGGACAAAAAGGTGAGGTATGAGGAAGCAGTCTGCCTAAAAGTGGACTAAAGGGTGAGGTGTGAGGAAGTAGTCTTCCCTAAACTTAAAACAGACAAAAAGGTGAGGTATGAGGAAGTAGTCTGCCTAAAAGTGGACTAAAGGGTGAGGTGTGAGGAAGTAGTCTTCCCTAAACTTAAAACAGACAAAAAGGCAAGGTATGAGGAAGTAGTCTGCCTAAAAGTGGACTAAAGGGTGAGGTGTGAGGAAGTAGTCTTCCCTAAACTTAAAACAGACAAAAAGGTAAGGTATGAGGAAGTAGTCTGCCTAAAAGTGGACTGAAGGGTGAGGTGTGAGGAAGTAGTCTTCCCTAAACTTAAAACAGACACAAAGGTGAGGTATGAGGAAGTAGTCTGCCTTAAAGTGGACTAAAGGGTGAGGTGTGAGGAAGTAGTCTTCCCTAAACTTAAAACAGACAAAAAGGTGAGGTATGAGGAAGTAGTCTGCCTAAAAGTGGACTAAAGGGTGAGGTGTGAGGAAGTAGTCTTCCCTAAACTTAAAACAGACAAAAAGGTGAGGTATGAGGAAGTAGTCTGCCTAAAAGTGGACTAAAGGGTGAGGTGTGAGGAAGTAGTCTTCCCTAAACTTAAAACAGACAAAAAGGTGAGGTATGAGGAAGTAGTCTGCCTAAAAGTGGACTAAAGGGTGAGGTGTGAGGAAGTAGTCTTCCCTAAACTTAAAACAGACAAAAAGGTGAGGTATGAGGAAGTAGTCTGCCTAAAAGTGGACTAAAGGGTGAGGTGTGAGGAAGTAGTCTTCCCTAAACTTAAAACAGACAAAAAGGTGAGGTATGAGGAAGTAGTCTGCCTAAAAGTGGACTAAAGGGTGAGGTGTGAGGAAGTAGTGTTCCCTAAACTTAAAACAGAAAAAAAGGTGAGGTATGAGGAAGTAGTCTGCCTAAAAGTGGACTAAAGGGTGAGGTGTGAGGAAGTAGTCTTCCCTAAACTTAAAACAGACAAAAAGGTGAGGTATTAGGAAGCATTTGGCCTAAAAGTGGACAAAAGGGTGAGGTATTAGGAAATAGTCTGCCTCAAAGTGGACAAAAAGGTGAGGTATGAGGAAGTCGTCTGCCTAAAAGTGGACAAAAAATGTGAGATATAATAGAGTAGTCCTTCTCAGAACTGACAAAAAGGGGAGTTATGAGGAAGTAGTTTGCCTAAAAGTGGACTGAAGGGTGAGGTGTGAGGAAGTAGTCCTCCCTAAACTTAAAACAGACAAAAGGGTGAGGTATGAGGAATTAGTCTGCCTCAAAGTGGAAAAAAATGTGAGGTATAATGGAGTAGTCCTTCTCAGAATTGACAAAAAGGTGAGTTATGAGGAAGTAGTCTGCCTTAAAGTGGACAAAAAGGTGTGGTATAAGGAAGCAGTCTGCCTTAAAGTAGACAAAAAGGTGACATATGACGGACTAGTCTGCCTTGTGTGTGCTTGATACATTAAAAACTAAAATAAATATTACAAATTAAATCCTGTATAATACTTGATATGGTTTATTTCTGTAAAACTGCAAAGACAGGAAGGGACAAGTGCAACAGTCAGAAGGATTTCAAGCTTTGGCTTCTCCTTGGCACTACTCCTAGCTAAAGGCTGGGCAGCAGTATATCCAAATAGATGCATGACCCCGTAAACCAGGGGTGCCCACACTTTTTCTGCAGGCGAGCTACTTTTCAATTGACCAACTCGAGGGATCTACCTCATTTATATATATCATTTATATTTATTTATTTATGAAAGAGACATTTTTGTAAACAAGTTAAATGTGTTTATGTGGTAAACTGTATTTTTCATGTTTTTCTGTGTTGTTTTGCACATCATGTTTTACTCTCACTCTCGCCCACAGTCTGGAGTGCAGCTGACGCTGGGCAATCGTGCACACCTGAAAGCTGATTAGGTGGGCTATTTAGTCTGGGTGCTGACGGCCTGTCAGGGCCGGAACTTTGTATCCACTGCAAGTACTCTCACACGTGTCTTGGCATCCTACAAACCTACAGTCTTTCAAGTCTGTTTTTGTGCTCCTCTCAGGTTTGCTTATTTTATATCCTAGCTTCGTCTAGCGTTTTCTGTTCATATTTTGATTGTTTGATATAGTTATTTATTCATGGTGTGTTTTGTATTTCCACCATCGCTTTTTGTTTTTTTTGGCTACGTTCCACTTCCACCTAAATAAAGGAAGAATTTACTATATCATTCTACGTCTCTGCATCCTTGGGATCCACTCTCCAAGTTACGTAACAGAAAAGTTCCGGCCAGCTATATGGAACCCGCAGAGACCGATCCCTGGAAAAGGGCTTTTCAAGGCCAGGCCCAACGCATCAGTCAGCAGGGGGACCAGCTAGACCACCTGGGCCGGGGCCTACAGAGTCTGTCGGAGCGGCAAGACGCCATGTTGGAGCGTATGAACGAACTACTAGCCGCCGTCGTTCCCACTTCGACCACTGGACAAGACCCGGCACCCGCTCAGCCCATGCCACCCGCTACAACCACCAATATGCGGCTATCCCGTCCTGAACGTTTTTCCGGAGATGGGGATGACGTAAGACACTTCCTGACACAATGCGAACTACACTTTGAGCTTAACTCTTCCGCTTTCACTTCTGAGCGAGCTAAAGTTGCTTTTGTCATCACTCACCTGTCTGGCCGGGCAGGCACCTGGGCTACTGCTGAGTGGAACCGTCAGACCACCACCATTTCCTCATATGCAAGCTTCTCCAAAACTTTGAAACAAATCTTCCAACAACGGCTCCCAGGCAGAGAAGCAGCGAGATCCCTCTTCCGGCTGCAGCAGGGGTCACGACGGGTCGCGGAGTACGCGATCGAGTTCCGAACCTTGGCCGCCGATTGTGACTGGGGTCCTTCGGCGCTGTTAGACGCTTTCTTCATGGGGCTTGCGGACGAAATTCGGCATTTATTAATCCCGATGTCACTGCCGACGGACTTGGACTCTCTCATCGAGCTGGCTGTGCAGATCGACTTCCGCCTACGGGAAGAGAGAAGGGACCGACGAGGGAGACAAGCCCTGCCTAACAGCCACTCAGCGCCTGCCAGACCAAACGTCTACAAGACGGAGCAATTCATCCCCGAAGACACCTTCCCCCCGTGGCAGAGAGACGAACCGATGCAATTGGGTGGTCGCCGACTCTCCACCGCCGAAAGGGAGCGCCGTCTTCGGCTTCATCTCTGCCTATACTGCGGGGATCCTGGTCATCAAATCTCCCGCTGCAAGGTACTACCTCATCCTACCACACGGCCACGATTGCGCACGCAATCACCCGATGAAACGTCCACCAGAGGTCGCCGTTCTCCTCCATTGGCCGCAGGCAGAATGCAACTAAAAGGTACTTTGTATTGGTCTAACCAACAAATAGACATTTCTGCTCTTATTGACTCTGGGGCAGATGACAATTTTTTGGACTTTGAATTTATGAAACGTCATTTGATTCCTGTTATAAAATTGCATGAACCCAAAGAGGTGTATTCTCTCGATGGGCGCCTGTTAGCCAGTATTACCCACCAGACCCACCCACTCAACTTGCACTTGTCTGGTAATCATAGTGAAAAAATAATTTTTTATATTATGCCTTCACGGTCCGCGCCCGTCATTTTGGGAATAACCTGGCTACAGAAACACAATCCGCACATAGACTGGTCTCGTGCTGCTATTATTAATTGGAGTGTTACTTGCCACACACATTGCCTCCGTTCTGCCACAGGTTCTCACACACCGCCACCTATCGCTATCATAGAGAACATAGACCTGACAAACGTGCCTAAGAACTATCATGACTTGAGAGCGGTGTTTAGCAAGGATAGTGCATTTTCACTTCCTCCCCACCGACCATACGATTGTGGCATCGATTTGCTAGCCGGTGCGGCGTTACCATCAACCCGCTTATACCAAGTATCGAACACTGAACGTAAAGCGTTGGAGGAGTACATCAATACGTCTATTGCCGCGGGTCTCATTCGTCCTTCGACCTCACCTGTTGCCGCGGGGTTTTTCTTTGTCGAAAAGAAGGATAAGTCCCTACGGCCGTGTATTGACTACCGCGCCCTTAATCAGATTACAATCAAGAATAAATACCCTCTTCCACTTCTTGATTCGGCCTTTACTCCCTTACAGACTGCTAGATTTTTTACTAAACTCGATCTCCGTAACGCTTACCATCTCGTTCGCATCCGAGAGGGGGATGAATGGAAGACCGCATTCAACACTCCACTCGGACATTTTGAGTATCTTGTCATGCCTTTTGGACTCACTAATGCTCCCGGCGTGTTTCAGGGTCTTATTAATGACATTTTTCGGGACATGACAGGTCAGTTTCTTTTCGTTTACCTGGACGATATATTAATTTATTCATCTACTTTTGACGAACATGTGCAGCAGGTGCGGTTGGTTCTTCAAAGATTACTTGAGAATAAATTGTTCGTCAAAGCGGAAAAATGCGAGTTCCACTCTTCCTCCATTCCCTTCCTAGGGTTTATCATTGAGGAGGGTAGACTCAAACCTGATCCCTCTAAAATAAGTGCAGTTGTAGACTGGCCCATTCCGGTGTCCAGGAAGCATCTTCAGAGATTTTTAGGATTTTCAAATTTTTATCGGCGATTTATTCGAAACTTTAGTCGTGTCGCGGACCCACTTACGAGGCTTACGTCTACTAAGGTCCCATTTGAGTGGACACCCGAAGCCAATTCCGCGTTCTTGAGGTTAAAGGGATTGTTTACCTCGGCTCCTGTTCTATGTTACCCTGACCGTTCTCTCCAGTTTTTTGTTGAAGTAGACGCTTCTGATTCAGGTGTAGGGGCCGTACTCTCCCAGCAATCCGTCCTCGACCAGAAGTTGCATCCCTGTGCTTTCTTTTCTCGTCGCCTATCCCCTGCTGAGAGGAACTATGACATTGGCAACAGGGAGCTTCTGGCAGTCATCCTGGCTCTTCAAGAGTGGAGACACTGGCTGGAGGGGGCGGAGCTTCCATTCACGATCTACACGGACCACAAGAACTTGGCCTACTTAAGGACCGCACAAAGACTGAACCCACGCCAAGCCAGGTGGTCGCTATTCCTGAACCGTTTTAATTTTGTCATCACTTTCCGACCTGGTTCTCAGAATGGGAAACCTGACGCCTTGTCCCGTCTATACTCTTCGTCATCTGAGAACTCCTCACCTCAACCTATCATCCCACAAAGACACATCATCGGGGGACTTCAGTGGAACATCGAGCAGCAAGTCCTAGAGGCCCTAAGGTCGGACACATCACCTCGGAGCTGTCCACAAGGTCGGCTATTTGTGGTTCCTCGGCTCCGCCCCAGCGTTCTGGATTGGGCACATGGGTCCAAGATTGCTTGCCACCCAGGTATTCGTCGCACTGGCTTCGTCCTCTCCCAGCGCTTTTGGTGGCCATCCATTTTGGCGGACACTAAGGCTTTTGTGGCAGCATGTCGGATCTGCGCCCGGAACAAAGCATCCCACCAGGCCCCGGCAGGACTATTACATCCATTGCCCATCCCTTCCCGCCCATGGTCTCACATTGCTGTGGACTTTGTCACAGGACTGCCTCCCTCTGAAGGTAACGACACCATTTTGACCATTGTGGACCGGTTCTCAAAGATGGCCCATTTTGTGGGTCTCCCCAAACTACCCTCAGCCCTCGAAACAGCCCAACTATTAGTACTTCATGCTTTCCGGCTGCACGGCATCCCCTCTGATGTGGTATCTGACAGAGGGCCACAGTTTTCCTCGGCCGTCTGGAAGGCATTCTGCGAATCACTGGGGGCCTCTCCTAGCCTATCCTCCGGCTACCACCCACAGAGCAATGGTCAGACTGAACGGACCAACCAAGACCTGGAGGCGGCAATTCGGTGTACTTGTCATCAACAACCCTCAACTTGGTCTGAGACCCTTCCATGGATCGAATACGCTCACAATTCCCTCATCAGTTCTGCCACAGGCTTGTCGCCATTTCACGTCACCTACGGTTTCCAACCACCTCTTTTTCCTTCTAACCAGTCTAAGGCCGACGTTCCATCCGTTACGGCACACCTGCGTCGAGCTCACCAGGCTTGGCGCAACACCAGGGCAGCACTACAGAAGACATCAGCCAGGAACCAACTTTTAGCCAACCGACATCGCACTCCAGCCCCAAACTACCAGCTGGGACAGGAGGTCTGGCTATCATCTCGGGACTTACCACTTGCCACCGACTCTAGGAAACTGGCTCCCAGGTTCGTTGGACCATATCAAATCGTCAAGATTATTAACCGTGTTGCAGTCAAGCTCCGCCTCCCAAGGTCTCTCAAGTGCCATCCAGTGTTTCACGTTTCCCGCATCAAGCCTGTCTCATCCAGCCCGCTCAGTCCTCCCGAGGTACCACCCCCTCCACCCAGGTTGATCGAGGGTCACCCAGCTTTCACAGTTAACACAATCTTGGATGTGAAAAGAAGAGGTAGAGGTTTCCAATACCTGGTAGACTGGGAGGGGTACGGTCCAGAGGAACGGTCATGGGTTTCAAAGTCTCTTATTTTAGATAAAGATTTGATTAAGGATTTTTATATTCGATTTCCAGACAAGCCAGGTAGGCCGCCAGGTGGCGTCCGTTGAGGGGAGGGGTACTGTGGTAAACTGTATTTTTCATGTTTTTCTGTGTTGTTTTGCACATCATGTTTTACTCTCACTCTCGCCCACAGTCTGGAGTGCAGCTGACGCTGGGCAATCGTGCACACCTGAAAGCTGATTAGGTGGGCTATTTAGTCTGGGTGCTGACGGCCTGTCAGGGCCGGAACTTTGTATCCACTGCAAGTACTCTCACACGTGTCTTGGCATCCTACAAACCTACAGTCTTTCAAGTCTGTTTTTGTGCTCCTCTCAGGTTTGCTTATTTTATATCCTAGCTTCGTCTAGCGTTTTCTGTTCATATTTTGATTGTTTGATATAGTTATTTATTCATGGTGTGTTTTGTATTTCCACCATCGCTTTTTGTTTTTTTTGGCTACGTTCCACTTCCACCTAAATAAAGGAAGAATTTACTATATCATTCTACGTCTCTGCATCCTTGGGATCCACTCTCCAAGTTACGTAACAGTTTAATGATAATACAAGCATGTGTAACACATATAGATGTCTTTCTTTCACGAAGACAAAAATATAAGTTGGTGTATTACCTGATTCTGATGACTTGCATTGATTGGAATCAGACAGTAATGATGATAACGCCCAAATTTTCAAATGGAGGAGAAAAAAAGTTGTCCTTTCTATACAATACCACATGAAAGTGGTTGGTTTTTGGCATCTAATTCATCCAGCTTCCATAAACTTTACAAGAAAAACATTGGCGGCAAATTCCGTAGCTTGCTTGATTGACATTCACGGCACCCGAGGGTCTTGTGAGATGACGCTGGCTGCTGCCAGTTCATTATTATGAAAAAATGACAGAGAGGAAGGCGAGAAACACTTTTTATTTCAACAGACTTTCGCGCCGTCCCTTCCGTCAAAACTCTAAAGGCCGACTGCACATTTCCTATCTTCACAATAAAAGCCCTGCTTCATGCTGCCTGCGCTAACAAAATAAGAGTCTCAGAAAGCTGGCGTGCACAAGTGATGTGCACGCCAGCTTTCTGAGGGATCGCTTGTGCACGCCAGTTTTCCGAGACTCTGTATTTAGTTAGCGCAGGCAGCATGAAGCAGGGCTTTTATTGTGAAGATAGGAAATGTGCAGTCGGCCTTTAGAGTTTTGACGGAAGGTACGGCGCGAGAGTCTGTTGAAATAAAATGTTTCTCGCCTTCCTCTCGGTCATATTTTAATAATAATGATCTTGCAGCAGCCAGCGTCATCTCACAAGACCCTCCGGTACCGTGAATGTCATTTAAGTGACGTCTTGGTGAAGATTGATGATCACTAATTTTTAGGTCTATTTTTTTTTTAAAAGCCTGGCTGAAGATGGACTGACACACCCCCCGCGGTCGACTGGTAGCTCGCGATCGACGTAATGGGCACCCCTGCCGTAAACACTTCCTGTACAATGTGATTATGAAAAGACATAACACCAACCTCAGGCAGCCCGTGCATTCTTCTTTGTCGTCTGTCTTCCATGAAATTGGTCAGCCACTCCTTCCTGTCATCGGTCTTCTTTTTACTGAAAGCCTGAAACAAGAACAAGTGTCGCTGCTTGCTCACAACAAATCTACATTTCTGTGCCAAATATTAGGACATAAGTCCTCTATCATTTAAAAATGGCTGATTAAACTATTTTATTTCAACCTTCAAGTATTTCTTTGTATTTTCTCACATGGGGACCAACATAAATAATTAAAGATACATGTCATTTTGAACTGGTCGCTACATTTTATTTTTAAACTAAATGGTATGGCACATGTTTGGAAACTGACATTTGGGCTTTTTTTTTTTAATTTTTTAAATGGTTTTGTTTTTGAATGTTTTTGTGTTTTTTTTTAATGTTTTGTGTTTTTATATGTTTAATGGATCTTAAGGTCTGCAATAAAGATTGATGAAGATGTTAATGATAATGGTATGCTAACTATGATTTAGATAAATAACCTAATTGCAAATATTTTGCCAATATGGTCATGTCATCACTGATATCTTCAAACAAGTTGTATTTCTTTTAAATAAATACACAAACCAACACACAATATACTCTCTTTGGCAGAAGAAACAAATATTGTTCTGGCTTTTTAAGAGACATATCACAGTAAATTAAAGTGTTTAAATTAGGGCTGGGCAACGATTAAAAATTTTAATCGAAGTTAATCGCACTATTTCTCCGATTAACTGCATTGTATACGCAAAGCCCAATAATGAATTCAAAAGTAGTGTGTAGTGCACCTTTATTGGAATATTCTCCCACATGAACAAAAGCGCCAAAACATTTGGTGTGCAAACACAATTTAAATCAGTCCTTTTAAACAGTAGCAGTTAAATAGCATATTTTATGAAAATCAACTCCAAAAATGTAAATACAAACATTTAAGCTTATTACTACCACTGCCAGGGTATTTAAGTTATCCTGTTTGTTATGGAAAATAAATATAATCTACATACAAATCTCTGAGCCACAATCATAACATCTGAACAGGCAATTTCTGAGGTAACAGCAGAAACATTTTTTTTTATCAGGGATCTTATGTTTAAAAAACCTATATTATAGGTAGTGGGCTGTTTTAGGGAATTTTTGATCAAATTATCCGTAGTAGCAATATTAATAATGTTGTGTTTATTCTGCGTAGTGCACTTAAAATAATTATGACCATATCTAGGAATTGATATGATGGGAATTTTCCGATTGTTTGCTTGGTGCTTTGATAAACTGAACGCATATACATGGTACTATATTGTGATGTTATGAGCCAGGGGAAAAAAGAACTACCCTACCCAGCATGCAACAGGAGTGACGAGCATGCGCGGTAGCCCGGTATAGGTTGTGTCGCCATGACGGCATCTTGTATGTTGTGATATGCACGCTCTGAAAGTAAACGTTAAGAACTCAGCCAACACTCCTGGTCTGCATTATTGATAAATAGACAGACAACACATATACTCCGCTGCTTCACAGGCCGCTGGATGTAGCCGGCAAAGTATCCCCATGCTAGCTAGCCGGTCTAGCAGAGCACGTGTCATTCAGTCCAAAACGGCCCGATCTATCCACATCCAGAATTGTCTGGCGGTCGTAAGTGATCCCGGAGTGACCACGCTGTAAGTCAGCCATGAAATTTGCAGAATTGTCCGGTATTTTTGCCAAATGTTCCATCTTTACCAAGAGCCCCTCGACGCATCCGGGCGACGCCATCTTGTTAAGAAAAGGCGTTAACAAAATAAAAGCATGTAAACAACATACGCAAATGTGCGATAAAATAATTGTCGGCGTTAATAGATTGATGAGTTAACTCGTAATTAACGCATTCATTTGCCCACCCCTAGTTTAAATATATTCTATTTTCTTTTATTTGAATTTGTAAAAGTTTTATCACAGTGTTTTTAACATTAAAACAAAATGAGGGCCTGGGGACGTTCACACAATTATGGATCAAAATGTATTGTTTTAGTAACTGTACAGCAGTAATGATGATTTCAAAGGAAAAACTGTAGTGATTTATGCTTAAAATGAAGTACTGCAGTAGTAATGTTCATTGCCATTTCTGTGCTATTACTATCTTCATTGTAGGGATGTCCGATAATATATTCTATTATCGGCCGATAAATGCTTTAAAATGTAATATCGGAAATTATCGGTATCGGTTTCAAAAAAGTAAAATGTATGACTTTTTAAACGCCGCTGTGTACACGGAAGTAGGGAGAAGTACAGAGCGCCAATAAACCTTAAAGGCACTGCCTTTGCGTGCCAGCCCAGTCACACAAGTGAATGCAAGACATACTTGGTCAACAGCCATACACGTCACACTGAGGGTGGCCGTATAAACAACTTTAACACTGTTACAAATATGCGCCACACAGTGAACCCACACCAAAACAAGAATGACAAACACATTTCGGGAGAACAGCCGCACCCTAACACAACATAACAAATACCCAGACCCCCTTGCAGCACTAACTCTTCCCCACCTCAACTCCGCCAACCCAATTTCGCCCACCTCATTCTCCATATATCGCGGTGTAGGAGCCTAAATGCTGTTTAAGTTCATTTACATTTCATGGAAGGTGTTTTATGTTTATTCAGCCAAAATGAGACTATTTACTTTATTAGCATGCTTAGAATAATTATAAGTAGGGGTGTGGGCAAAAATCGATTTGAATACGATTCGAATCGAATACGTTGTGCGATTCAGAATCGATTCTCTCTTTTTTTTTTTTTTTAATCAATCCAACAAACCACTACTCAGTAATACCATAACAATGCAATCCAATTCCAAAAGCAAACCTGAGCCAGCAACACTCAGAATTGCAATAAACAGAGCAATTGAGAGGAGACACAAACACCACACAGAACAAACCAAAAGTAGTGAAACAAAAATGAATATTATCAACAACAGTATCAATATTAGTTATAATTTCAGCATAGCAGTGATTAAAAATCCCTCATTGACATTATCATTAGACATTTATAAAAATAATAAAAAAGAACAATAGTGTCACAGTGGCTTACACTTGCATGGCATCTCATAAGCTTGACAACACACTGTGTCCAATGTTTTCACAAAGATAAAATAAGTCATATTTTTGCTTCCTTTAATAGTTCAAACAAATTTACATTATTGCAATCAGTTGATAAAACATTGTCCTTTACAATTATAAAAGCTTTTTTTAAAAAAAATCTACTACTCTGCTAGCATGTCAGCAGACTGGGGTAGATCCTGCTGAAATCTATGTATTGAATGAATACAGAATCCTTTTGAATCGGAAAAATATCGTTTTTGAATCGATAATCACGTTGAATCGATATATAATCGAATCGCGACCCCAAGAATCGATATTGAATCGCATCGTGGGACACCCAAAGATTCACAGCCCTAATTATAAGGTACACTTAATATGTAATTATTACATTTGTCTAAATAATTTGATGACGTAACTCTTTAATTGCATTTATGGCAGAAGGATCTGTTTGGTAAGATGGTTTTGGACACAATGTATTGTGGGTAATGGCAGTCAGGTATGGGGGAATCGAGCCACACAGTTTTTTGACGTCACTCTTACTTTTCTAACTGTAATAAACTATCTTTATTTTGCCATTTATTTGTTCCAACAAATAAATGGCATACATTCATTCATACATACATACATACATTCATTCATACTATTATACATCCATACTATCATACATTCATACATACATTCATTCATACTATTATACATCCATACTATCATACATTCATTCATACTATCATACATACATACATTCATACTATTATACATTCATACTATCATACATTCATACTATCTTACATATATACATTCATTCATACTATCATACATACATACATACATTCATTCATACTATCATACATACATACATTCATTCATTCATACTATCATACATACATGCATACCTTAATTCATACTATCATACATACATTCATTCATACATACATACATTCATTCATACTATTATACATTCATACTATCATACATACATTCATACTATCATACATACATACATTCATTCATACTATCATACATACATACATTCATCCATACTATCATACATACATACTGTCATTCATTCATACTATCATACATACATGCATACCTTAATTCATACTATCATACATTCATACATACATTCATTCATACATACATACATTCATTCATACTATTATACATTCATACTATCATACATTCATACTATCATACATTCATACATACATTCATACTATCATACATATATACATTCATTCATACTATCATACATACATACATTCATTCATACTATCATACATACATACATTCATTCATTCATACTATCATACATACATGCATACCTTAATTCATACTATCATACATTCATACATACATTCATTCATACCATCATACATTCATACATTAATTCATTCATACCATCATACATTCATACTATCATGTATACTGTACATACATTCATTCATACTATCATACATTCTTACTATCATACATACATACGTACGTACATACATACATTCATTCATACTATCATACATACATTCATCATTCATTCATACTATCATACATACATTCTATCTATCATACTATTTAGCTGTGGTGCTAGCGGTGCGGTGCGAGTGGTAATATGAGAGAGAGAGAAGGTGCGAATCTGGTAACAAACGAAGGAAGAATTAATTCCCAAGAAAAACAGCAGGGGGTCCATCGTCTGGCGGTGATTTGGCTTCAAGCGGGAAGATGTTGAACAGACAACAGTAATATGTCAAGTATGCGGCAAAAGCGTTGCTACAAAAAGTGGCAGCACTGCTAATATGTAGCATCATTTAAAAAGTCACCCACTAGAGAATGAAAAGTGTTTCAATGTATTCGGTGCCACACCCACAAAATGTCCAAGCAACCATTTCCAGATCAACACCGTATGAAAAAAATATTCAATAACAGAAGGACATAACGTCCGCTAGAACCTACCACATAGTGAAGGATGTATACTATTTGATTTCCTATTATGCAGTTCATTTTTATTTGACACTTATTGAAATATCTGGTGTGACATCATGCACAAAAGTGCACTTTATTGGTTTTAAACTATTGTAGTGCCGTTCTGTACAAAAAGTGCACTTTAGTTGAGTGTTGTTTTGTTATGTCATCTTAGTGACATCATGCACAAAAGTGCACTTTATTTGTTTTAAACTATTGTAGTGGCGTTCTGTACAAAAAGTGCACTTTAATTGAGTGTTGTTTTGATATGTCATCTTAGCGACATCATGCACAAAAGTGCACTCATAGCTTGTCTTAAAACAGGGGTAGGGAACCTATGGCTCGGGAGCCAGATGTGGCTCTTTTGATGACCGCATTTGGCTCCCGGATAAATCTGAGCTGACATCGCTTAACATGATAAGTAATGAATAATTCCACTTGTAATAAGTGTTAAAAATAATGTTCAAAACATAAAACATTCTCATGCATTTTTAGTCCATCCATCCGTTTACTACCGCACCTGTTCAATAAGTTGTGTTAAGAAGTTATTTATTTATTAAAAGTTAGTGTGGGGCTTGGCCTCCTGGGGGTTCTTCAGACCACCAAGCACCGACAGGAGAGCCCGTTTCAGGGTTACACTTTTGTTTTATTTTTCAATAAGTCCCTCGGTTGCTTTCCAGCAATTGTCTTTTTCTCTTTCGTTCTCGCTCTGGCTCCAGCCCCAACCCCGTCTCTCCTCCTGGCTGCTGCTTATAACAGAGCGACAGGTGATTAGATAACAAGGCTCAGGTGGGCCATCTACGCAGCTCTCGCTGATTTCGAGGCCGGTCCTGGCACACCACAGTTCGCTGCAGGCCCGCGGGCCACGCCCCCTCCACGGTTACCTTCAGAATAGCAATGTTATTACAAAGAATAAGAAATCTATTATACTCTAGAAATGTTGGTCTTACTTAAAAATGCACTTAAAAATGTTCAGTGTTAAATAAAATATTATATGGCTCTTACGGAAATACATTTTAAAATATTTGGCTTTTTGGCTCTCTCACCCAAAAAGGTTCCCGACCCCTGTCTTAAAATGTCTCTGACAATCTTGCACTTTCTGTTTTGGAAATGACATGAATGTTTGTGCCACTGTGCCAATAACTGTTTCATAAAATGGACTAAGTTGTGATGTCCCTCTCTGCATGAAAGTTTAAAAGTAGCATACATTAATGCAGTATGAAGAAGAATGTTTGAATGTAGACACATAGAATCATCATACTGCTGTGATTATATGTATCAAGTGTTCATTCAAGGCCAAGGCAAAATACGGAGGTATATATGGTGTATCATGACATGGCCTAAAATAATCCAGATATTAATAAAAGGCCCTAGTTGGTAGTAATTCTGATTTCAAAAGAAAGTTAGAAGTTGATAGTTGATACTTCCTATTAACGTTCCATTTGAAATCAGAATTCCTACTAACTTTCATTTGAAATCAACTTGTGATTTCAAATGAAAGTTACTAGTAGGGATGCACCGAAATGAAAATTTGTGGCCGAAGCCGAATAAAATTTAAACGCTTGGCCGAAGGCCGAATACCGAATAATGAATGCAGTTTTTCACAATTTTTTAATATTGCATAAATAGCCTAGAATAAATATTTTGACATGTTTTTCAAATAAAGTCATTTTTTATTGAATATTGACATCTTTTAAATATTCCAGTAGCCTTTGCTTTTCAAAAAAAGCACAAAGTTTTTCATTTATATTAGGCCTTCAAACAAAACATGCATTCCAAAAAAAAATAAAGTGCATTAAAGTGGATAAACCCACAACAAATGAATGATTGTCCTTTTGGCAAAAGTCTGCTTAGCCACAGTAGATATGCTAATAATGTAAACAGAAGGCTCAAGTAAATCTCAATTAAGTGTGTGCTTGTAACCTCATACACTTATACAGGTACCCTACACAACAGGCTAATAATGTAAACAGAGGCCCCACTAAATCTCAATTAAGTGTGTGCTTGTAACCTCATACACTTATACAGGTACACAACATATCCCAACGTCACTGCACGTTGGTTGATTGCGTCACCGCGTCAAAAAACTGCATCACACGCCACTATTCGGCCTTGTTTTTAACTCATTCCACCGAAGGCCGAATGTGGCTTTTTTTGCCATATTCGGCCGAATATATTCGGTTACCGATTAATCGGTGCATCCCTAGTTACTAGTATTCATGATTCCAAGTGAAAGTTTAAATGTGATTTCCAATGTGTAAATGCACTTACCAGAGTGATGGCGGCATCATCCTCTGCTCCGTTGTATCGAAAGGTGATGCGATGCTTCTCCATTTCAGCAAAGTATTCCTTGGCCTCTTTGCTGGTACTTGTACCCAAACCTACAACAGAAATGTTCAAATGTTTGTGGGGATGAAGAAGTAAATATATATTGGAACGTGTTGCTGGACTGTGTCGAGTGATTGTGTTTAGCCAACAAACCTTTGTAGTACTTGACATGCCAGCTCTTGTAGTTTTCTGTGTTTTTCTTCCACTCGTCAAACTCTGGGATGCTGTAAAAAGCCACCTCTTGCTTGCTCTTTGTGGCCTGCAGAAAAAAAAAAACAATGGCTGCAAATTGTTCGAACTGCGATGGTAGTATTGACCACTGTAAACACCACCAATTAAATACTAGTCATTCATCGACATCATCCAGATCAGGAGTGGCCATTACGTGGATGGCGAGCTAGCCAGGCATTGAAAAAATTGACTTAAAAATGAGCGAAAATCAATATTCACCAAGGCGTCACTTGATTGACATTCGCGGCACCCGAGGGTCTTGTGAGATGACGATGGCTGCTGCCAGATTTTTCTTTAACTACTTTTAAGACCCTTCTTAAAACACATTTTTATTCACTGGCTTTTAACCCAGCATGAGACTTTAAACTGTTTTGGACTTTTTTAACTGTTTTTAGTAGCGATGTCCAATGCCGTATTTCGATATTGTCCACCTCTTAATTACCGATTCCGATATCACCTGATATATACAGTGGTGGAATGAACACATTATTATGCCTAATTTTAATGCTGGACGCATTAAACAACGTAACAAGGTTTTCCAAAAAAAAATCAACTCAAGTTATGGAAAAAAATGCCAACATGGCACTGCCATATTTATTATTGAAGTCACAAAGTGCATTATTTTTTTTAACATGCCTCAAAACAGCAGCTTGGAATTTGGGACATGCTCTCCCTGGGAGAGCAAGAGGAGGATGAGGTGGGCGAAATTGGGGGGGCGGAGTTGAGGTGGGGAAGAGTTAGTGCTGCAAGGGGTTATGGGTATTTGTTATGTTGTGTTACGGTGCGGCTGTTGGGACATGCTCTCCCTGGGAGAGCATGAGGAGGTTGAGCGGGGGGTGTATAGTGTAGTGTCCCGGAAGAGTTGGTGCTGCAAGGGATTCTGGGTATTTGTTATGTTGTGTTACGGTGCGGATGTTCTCCCGAAATGTGTTTGTCATTCTTGTTTGGTGTGGGTTCACAGTGTGGCGCATATTTGTAAGTGTTGTTTATACGGCCACCCTCAGTGTGACCTGTATGGCTGTTGACCAAATATGCCTTGCATTCACTTGTGTGTGTGAAAAGCCGTAGATATTATGTAAAGGCAGTGCCTTTAAGGTTTATTGGCGCTCTGTAGTTCTCCCTACGTCCGTGTACCACTCCGTACAGCGGCGTTTTAAAAAGTCATAAATTTTACTTTTTGAAACCGATACCGATAATTTCCGATATTACATTTTAAATCATTTGTCGGCCGATAATATCGGATATCTCGAGTGGGCACTCCTGCTCTATATATTCCTATCTCAAATGAATACATGCTTGCCACCCAAAAACAGCACATTATTTTTGATCAGAAAACTAACTTCTACTGTAGATAAGAAACATTGTATGAAAAAAGTCAACACACTGTTACAGCATTATAAACAAGTACAGTGGTTATATTAAGCTGTGTTTTAGTCGGGTCTTAAAGAGTTCACAGGAACATTAGCTACACCAGGGGTGGCCACACCTTTTCTGCAGACGAGCTACTTTTCAAAATACATCAATTATATTGATTTATTTATGAAAGAGGGGTTAACAAGTTAAAAGGTGTTTGATGATGATACAAGCATATTCAACATTCCTTTCTTTCATGAAGTCAAGCATATGGGCAACTTGAGGGTTCCAGGTTCGATCCCTGCTTCTGCCAACCCAGTCACGGCCGTTGTGTGCTTGGGCAAGACACTTTACCCACCTGCTCCCAGTGCCACCCACTCTGCTTTAAATATCACTTAGATATTGGGTTTCACTATATAAAGTGCTTTGAGTCACAAGAGAAAAGCGCTATATAAATACAATATGATTCAATTCAATTCAATATAAGTCGGTGTATTACCTGATTCTGATGACTTGCATTGATTGGAATCAGACAGCAATGATAACCTCCACATTTTCAAATGGCGGAGACTAGAGATGGCCGATAATATCGGACTGCCGATATTATCGTCCGATAAATGCTTTAAAATGTAATATCGGAAATTATCGGTATCTGTTTCAAAAAGTAAAATGTATAACTTTTTAAAATGCCGCTGTGTACACGGACGTAGGGAGAAGTACAGAGCGCCAATAAACCTTAAAGGCGTTGCCTTTGCGTGCCGGCCCAGTCACATAATATCTACGACTTTTCACACACACACAAGTGAATGCAAGGCATATTTGGTCAACAGCCATACAGGTCACACTGAGGGTGGCCGTATAAACAACTTTAGGACTGTTATAAATATGCGCCACACTGTGAACCCACACCAAGCAAGAATGACAAACACATTTCGGGAGAACATCCGCACCGTAACACAACATAAACACAACACAACAAATACTCTGAATCCCTTGCAGCACTAACTCTTCCGGGGCGCTACAATATTCGCCCGCCGCTACCCAAACCCCGCCCACCTCAACCTCCTCATGCTCTCTCAGAGAGAGCATGTCCCAAATTCCAAACTGCTGTTTTTAGGCATGTTAAAAAAATAATGCACTTTGTGACTTCAATAATAAATACGGCAGTGCCATGTTGGCATTTTTTTCCATAACTTCAGTGTATTTATTTTGGAAAACCTTGTTACATTGTTTAATGCATCCAGCGGGGCATCACAACAAAATTAGGCATAATAATGTGTTCATTCCACAACTGTATGTATCGTATCGGTTGATATCGGAATCGGTAATTAAGAGTTGGAAAATATTAGAATACGGAAAAAAAAGCCATTATCGGACATCTCTTGAGGAGACTCTTATTTTGTTAGCGCAGGCAGGATCAAGCGGCGTTTTTATTGTGAAGACAGGAAGGGTGCAGTCGGTCTTGGTCAAAACCAAGGATAGTTCAGCGGTTAAGACTGCGGACTTGGAAGGAGAGGTACTGGGTTCGAACCCCCCTCTCGTTGACTGCATTTGCCTAGTGGTTAGAGTGTCCGCCCTGAGATGGGTAGGTCGTGAGTTCAAACCCCGGCCGAGTCATACCAAAGACTATAAAAATGGGAGCCATTACCTCCCTGCTTGGCAATCAGCATCAAGGCTTGGAATTGGGGGTTGAATCACCAAAAATGATTCCCGGGCGCGGCACCGCTGCTGCTCCCCTCACAAGGGGATGGGTCAAATGCAGAGGACAAATTTCACCACACCTAGTGTGTGTGACAATCATTTGTTCTTTAATTTAAAGGGGGACATTATCACAATTTCTAAAGGGTTAAAAACAATAAAAATCAGTTCCCAGTGGCTTGTTGTATTTTTTGAATTTTTTTTTCAAAATTTTACCGGTCGTTTAGCCCTAAAAAAAGCTTTAAAGTGCTTGATTTTCGCTATTTGCGATACGACTATCCATTTCCCTGTGACGTCACACAGTGCTGCCAATGTAAACAAACAATGGCGAATACCACATCGAGATATAGTGACATTAGCTCGGATTCAGACTCGGATTTCAGCGGTTTAAGCGATTCAACAGTTTACGCATGTATTGAAACGGATGGTTGGAGTATGAAAGTATTGAAGAAGAGACTGAAGTTATTGAGCGAATAGCTATTGACGCTATTCATAGCCATAGCATGGCCGAATAGCTGCGTTAGCATCGCCGGTAAAATGTGCGGACCAAACGATCAGGACTTTCGCATCTCTTGACACTGGAGCAACTTCAATCCGTCGATTGGTAAGTGTTTGTTTCGCATTAAATGTGGGTGGAAGGAAACGTAATATAGTTGCAAATGCATCTGCAGGTTATCCATACATCTATGTACCATCTCTGCTCTAGCACCGCCGGTAAATAGCATGTTAGCGTCGATTAGCGTAGCATGTTAGCATCGATTAGCTGGCAGTCACGCCGCGACCAAATATGTCTGATTAGCACGTAAGTCAACATCAACAAAACTCACCTTTGTGATTTGGTTTAATTTATCGTTGCAAATGCATCTGCAGGTTATCCATACATCTCTGTGCCATGTAAAATGTGGAGACACTTTGGCACATTCAATGGAGGTCTAGCGGCAGACACTTTGGCATCTTCGGGCCAGTGGTGCAACTTGAATCCCTCCCTGTTAGTGTTGTTACACCCTCCGACAACACACCGACGAGGCATGATGTCTCCAAGGTTCCCAAAAATAGTCGAAAAAACGGAAAATAACAGAGCTGAGACCCAATGTTTGCAATGTGTTGAGAATGAAAATGGCGGCTGTGTAACCTCGGCATCACCACATGAGCGATAAACAGAAAAGGTGTTTAATTCGCCAAAATTCACCCATTTAGAGTTCGGAAATCGGTTAAAAAAATATATGGTCTTTTTTCTGCACCATCAAGGTATATATTGACGCTTACATAGGTCTGCTGATAATGTTCCCCTTTAACTGAACTAGTTCTTTGATAACTAACACGATAAGACTCCGTACTTTTTTTAAAGGAGTGGTCATGCAAAATAATCCACAATGGGACCAAAGAAAGTTGCGAATGCCAGCACTTTGATAAAAAAAGGTGAGAATAACTCTTGAATCACGTCTCCCATCCTTTTCTGTATCTCTACGCACACCTGTCTTCGCCAACAAGAATGTTCAATAAAGTTACAGCTATTTACCGTCTAACTTTTTGACCCACACTTTGAACCAAGCGCTTTATGCAAGCGTGGACGGAGGACCTCGGCAGATCAGGCGAGAATAGACATAGGGGTCACTAGTAGGGATGCACCGATTAATCGGTAACCGAATATATTCGGCCGAATATGGCAAAAAAAGCCACATTCGGTCTTCGGTGGAATGAGTTAAAAACAAGGCCGAATAGTGGCGTGTGACGCAATTTTTTGACGCGGTGACGCAATCAACCAACGTGCGATGACGTTGGGATATGTTGTGTACCTGTATAAGTGTATGAGGTTACAAGCACACACTTATTGAGATTTAGTGGGGCCTCTGTTTACATTATTAGCCTGTTGTGTAGGCTACCTGTATAAGTGTATGAGGTTACAAGCACACACTTAATTGAGATTTACTTGAGCCTTCTGTTTCCATTATTAGCATATCTACTGTGGCTAAGCAGACTTTTGCCAAAAGGACAATAATTCATTTGTTGTGGGTTTATCCACTTTAATGCACTTTTTTTTTTTGGAATGCATGTTTTGTTTGAAGGCCTAATATAAATGAAACACTTTGTGCTTTTTTTGAAAAGCAAAGACTACTGGAATATTTAAAGGATGTCAATATTCAATAAAAAATGACTTTATTTGAAAAACATGTCTAAATATTTATTCTAGGCTATTTATGCAATATAAAAAAAATTGTGAAAAACTGCATTCATTATTCGGCATTCGGCCAAGCGTTTAAGTTTTATTCGGCTTCGGCCACAAATTTTCATTTCGGTGCATCCCTAGTGACTAGTCACTACCTACTCAGTGGTCTAGTGGTTAGAGTGTCCGCCCTGGGATAGGTAGGTCGTGAGTTCAAACCCCCGGCCGAGTCATACCAAAGACTATAAAAAAGGGAGCCATTACCTCCCTGCTTGGCACTCAGCATCAAGGTTTGGAATTGGGGGTTGAATCACCAAAAATGATTCCCGGGCGCGGCCACCGCTGCTGCTCACTGCTCCCCTCACCTCCCAGGGAGTGAACAAGGGGAAGTGTCAAATGCGGAGGACACATTTCCCCACACCTACTGGGTGTGTGACTATTATTGCTACTTTAACTTCAGAGTTTTGAAATTAAAAGTGTTTCTCGCCTTCCTGTCGGTAATTTTTTCTTAATAATGTGAATGTCAATCAAGTGGCGTCTTGGTGAAGATGATCGCTCATTTTTAGGTCTGATTTTTTAACGCCTGGCTGGCGATGGACACACCCTGACTGGCTCATAAACTAAAAATTTATTTTGGCAACCTGCGGCACAACAATGAGCCGAGACTGCCAGTATCTCAAAAAGGTACCACTGGACTGTCCAATATTTCCATTTGTCTTACTTTGACGATGGGCGTGATGAATTCCTCCAGGAATGTGTGTTTAAGCAAGGAGGGCCAGTTGTGATGGAAGAAGTTGATGAGTAGACCTTTAATATGAGACCCATCTTGATCCTAGGATGAAATAAAACAAGAAGATGAGAAGTCAGCGTGTGCAGGTGCAATCTTAGGAGTCTTACTTTCATCAAATCCACAATTGCTCAGCTTTTTCACTCCTATCACGCTCTCACAGAACCTGAATTGGTCTACATCAGTGTTTTTAAACCTTTTTTTGAGCCAAGGCACATGTTTTTCATTGAAATCATTAAAAACAAAACTCGGTTGACAGTAAAAAGTCGTCGCAATTGTTGGATATGACTTTAAAGCATAACCAAGCATGCATCAGTATAGCTCTTGTCTCAAAGTAGATGTACTGTATCAATATGGGTCTTGTCTGAAACTAGATGGACTGGACTCTCACACTATTATGTTAGATCCACTATGGACTGGACTCTCACACCATTATGTTAAATCCACTATGGACTGGACTCTCACACTATTATGTTAGATCCACTATGGACTGGAGTCTCACACTATTATGTTAGATCCACTATGGACTGGACTCTCACACTATTATGTTAGACCCACTATGGACTGGACTCTCACTATTATGTTAGATCCACTATGGACTGGACTCTCACTATTATGTTAGATCCACTATGGACTGGACTTTCACTATTATGTTAGATCCACTATGGACTGGACTCTCACACTATTTTGTTAGATCCACTATGGACTGGACTCTCACACTATTATGTTAGATCCACTATGGACTGGACTCTCACACTATTATGTTAGTTCCACTATGGACTAGACTATCACACTATTATGTTAGATCCACTATGGACTGGACACACTATTATGTTAGATCCACTATGGACTGGACTTTCACTATTATGTTAGATCCACTATGGACTGGACTCTCACACTATTTTGTTAGATCCACTATGGACTGGACTCTCACACTATTATGTTAGATCCACTATGGACTGGACTCTCACACTATTATGTTAGCTCCACTATGGACTAGACTATCACACTATTATGTTAGATCCACTATGGACTGGACACACTATTATGTTAGATCCACTATGGACTGAACTCTCACACTATTATGTTAGATCCACAATGTACTGGACTCTCACTATTATGTTAGATCCACTATGGACTGGACTCTCACTATTATGTTAGATCCACTATGGACTGGACTCTCACTATTATGTTAGATCCACTATGGACTGCACTCTCACTATTATGTTAGATCCACTATGGACAGGACTTTCACAATATTATGTTAGATCCATTATGGACCGGACTCTCACACTATTATGTTAGATCCACTATGGACTGGACTCTCAATATTATGTTAGATCCACCATGGACTGGACTCTCACACTATTATGTTAGATCCACTATGGACAAGACTTTCACAATATTATGTTAGATCCACTATGGACTGGACTCTCTCACTATTATATTAGATCCACTATGAACTGGACTCTCACACTATTATGTTAGATCCACTATGGACTGGACTCTCACTATTATGTTAGATCCACTATGGACAGGACTTTCACAATATTATGTTAGATCCACTATGGACTGGACTCTCACACTATTATGTTAGATCCACTGTGGACTGGACTCTCACTATTATGTTGGATCCACTATGGACTGGACTCTCACACTATTATGTTAGATTCACTGTGGACTGGACTCTCACACTATTATGTTAGATCCACGATGGACTGGACTCTCACACTATTATGTTAGATCCACTATGGAATGGACTCTCACTATTATGTTAGATCCACTATGGACTGGACTCTCACACTATTATGTTAGATCCACTATGGACTGGACTCTCACTATTATGTTAGATCCACTATGGACTGGACTCTCACTATTATGTTAGATCCACTATGGACTGGACTCTCACTATTATGTTAGATCCACTATGGACTGGACTCTCCCAATATTATGTGGTGCTGCAAGTCTAAGTAGTCCCTGGCTGTGACGTGTTGGATGTGGTGCAAACAATACATGCGACATGATAAATGGCATCCATCAGGTGCACCACCTGGTCAGTCATGATCATGATCTTGCCGTAGCGCAGGCTTCTCAGGGACTCGGAATCTTCATAGCTTTTTTTGTACTGGAGGCCAACAATTTTGATGATGTTGTTGATTTCAGCATTTTCCATGATCTGGGAGTAAAAAAGAAAGGTAGATATTAGGTTTGAATATCAAATCCCCATCAATATCATCTTTTTAAAAAATCCACACAAATAGCAAGTACAAAGTATTCTTGTAACTGTTGTCATTTTAAACCGACACAAATTTTAAAGTGCTGTACAAGCCATCAAGTCCTGGTCCACAGTGCTCTTCCTATTATAACTGTCCACTTTAATCCACATCCACACACGGCCACCTACTTTTTCCACATGACATGTGAGCACTAAAAGGGTTTTTCTAAGAAAACTTGTCATTTTGCTGCCCACTTCATGCTAGGTACTTGTAGTTGTTGGTTTTGTGTGGTTATGGCCGACATTATGCTAGGTACTTGTTTGAAATGGTTGTTTTGGTGTGGTTACAGCTGACATCATGTGAAGTACTTGTGGTTTTGGTGTGGTTACAGACGACGACATGTGAAGTACTTGTAGTTTTTATTTTGGTGTGGTTACAGCCGACATCATGCTAGGTACTTGTAGTAGTTGTTTTGGTGTGGTTACAGACAACATCATGTGAAGTACTTGTAGTTGTTGTTTTAGTGTGGTTACAGCGGAAATCATACTAGGTACTTGTTTGTAGTAGTTCTTTTGGTGTGGTTACAGACAACATTATGCTAGGTACTTGTTTGTAGTAGTTGTTTTGGTGTGGTTACAGCCGACGTCATGTGAAGTACTTGTGGTTTTGGTGTGGTTACAGCAGACATCATGCCAGATACTTGTTTGTAGTTGTTGTTTTGGTGTGGTTACAGCCGACATCATGCTAGGTACTTGTAGTAGTTGTTTTGGTGTGGTTACAGAGGACATCATGCTAGATACTTGTTTGTAGTTTTTGTTTTGGTGTGGTTATGGCCGACATTATGCTAGGTACCTGTTTGTAGTTGTTGTTGTGGTGTGGTTACAGCTGACATCATGTGAATTACTTGTGGTTTTTGTGTGGTTACAGCCGACATCATGTTAGATAGTTGTTTGTAGTTGTTGTTTTGGTGTGGTTACAGCCGACATCATGCTATGTGCTTGTAGTTGTTGTTTTGGTGTGGTTACAGCCGACATCATGTTAGGTACTTGTTTGTAGTAGTTGTTTTGGTGTGGTTACAGCCGACATTATGCTAGGTACTTGTTTGTAGTGGTTGTTTTGGTGTGGTTACAGCCGACATCATGCTAGGTACTTGTTTATAGTAGTTGTTTTGGTGTGGTTACAGCCGACGTCATGTGAAGTACTTGTGGTTTTGGTGTGGCTACAGCCGACAACATGCTAGATACTTGTTTGTAGTTTTTGTTTTGGTGTGGTTATGGCCGACATTATGCTAGGTACCTGTTTGTAGTTGTTGTTTTGGTGTGGTTACAGCTGACATGTGAATTACTTGTGGTTTTTGTGTGGTTACAGCCAACATCATGCTAGATAGTTGTTTGTAGTTGTTGTTTTGGTGTGGGTATGGCCGACATTATGTTAGGTACTTGTTTGTAGTTGTTTTGGTGTGGTTACGGTTGACATTACGCTAGGTACTTGTTTGTAGTAGTTGGTTTGGTGTGGTTATGGCCCACATCATGCTAGGTACTTGTTCGCAGTTGTTTGGGTGTGGTTGCGTAACCAATCTTGCACAATAAAGCAACTGATCATTGATCACTCTCTTGTCCCCTTTGTGACATTTCAAAAAGACGTTTAATGTTATGTTTTTACCACCGTATTGGACAATAAATAACGTTGAATGATTTTAAGAAAGTAACTTGATTAATTGTTATTCTCTGTAAGCATGGCTCTTCCAATAACTATTGACCGTCTTGAACTGCAGGGTTGGATATTTTTTGTGCCATTTCTTTCCAACAACTTCAAACATCTTGCAGTCTGTTTGAAAACAAGCGATGAAGAAAATAAACATACAAATATTTGCAATTGCTCATTTTTATGTGACAGTTCTTGAAATATCTTGTGTGACATCATGCACAAAAGTGCACTTTATTTGTTTTAAACTATTGTAGTGGCGTTCTGTACAAAATGTGCACTTTAATTGAGTGTTGTTTTGATATGTCATCTTAGTGACATCATGCACAAAAGTGCACTCATAGCTTGTTTTAAAATCTCTGACAATCTTGCACTTTCTGTTTTAGAAATGACATAAATGTTTGTGCCACTGTGCCAATAACTGTTTCATAAAGTGGACTTATTTGTGATTTCCCTCTCTGCATGAAAGTTTAAAAGTAGCATATATTAATGCAGTATGAAAAAGAATGTTTTAATGTAGACACATAGAATCATCATACTGCTGTGATTATATCCTTTACGGCTAAGGCAAAATATGGAGCTACATATATATACATATATACATATATATATATATATATATATATATATATATATATATGGTGTATTGTGACATGGCTTAAAAATATTGAGATAATAATAAAAGGCCATGCCGCCCAGCCCTAGTGTATACAAAGTATACAATTGCAGGTAATATTAGAGGGTGATCTACTAAGACTGTGTACGTAAAAGTATGTATTAGTTATTTAAATTTGCTTTTTCTGTGTCCTACCTGAATGTCACCATGGAGACACTCATTCACAGCACATCCATGACAGAGGATTATTTATGTTGTGGAACATGCAGCACACAAAAATTATATGTATGTGGATACTTGGCTATTTTTTGTAGTACACATGAATCATCGCATATGATTATACCCTCGTCATCGGGTATAATCAAGCCAGCAAAGCCAACTCACCCCGGCCGGAAGTGTCAACCTTCATGCTTACTGCTGTGCATGAAGTCAATATCGCAGATATTTACAAATGACATTGAGAAACCACCAGATGCATACCTGCTTGTGCGTAGCTTCTCGCACGTTGAGGATCTTTCCTCTCAGTGGGAACACGCCATAGCGATCCCGCCCGATGACTCCAAGTCCTGACACAGCCAGGGACTTGGCTGAATCTCCCTCGGTGAGGATAAGCGTGCACTCGGAGGAGTGTTTACCACCTTTCATATTCATGGGAAGAAGACAAAGCCTGCGTTATTTGTTTAGTTGGTATCTACAGCAATGACTATAATGTGGATATAAATATATACATACATACATATATACTGTATATATACACACATATATATACATATACACACACACACACACACATTTAATGTGTTTTATTTATTGTCATAACTATTTACATTGTAGGTAGTCACATCAAAACTATGAAAGAACACATGTGGAGTTATGTACTTAACAAAATAAAGGTGAAAAAACTGCAAACATGTTTTGTATTCTACTTTCTTCAAAATAGCTCTGATCACTGCTTTGCACACTCCCTGCATTCTCTCCTTGAGCTTCAAGAGGTTAGTCAGTCACCTGAAATGGTTTTCACTTCACAGGTGTGCTTCAAGCTCATGGAGAGAATGACAAGAGTGTGCAAAGCCATCATCAGAGCAAAAGGTGGCTATTTTTGAAGAAACTCCAATACAAAACATCCATCCATCCATTTACTACTGCTCATTCCTTTCAGGGTCGCTGGAGCCTATCTCAGATACAATCGGGCGGAAGGCGGGGTACACCCTGGACAAATCGTCATCTCATCGGAGAATACAATAGAATAGAATAGAGTTTTATTGTCATTATTGCAATGAACAGGTTCAAAGAACAACGAAATTGGAGCAGCTCCTCCTAAGGTGCATATACAATATGGTAGTATAAATAGTAAAAAAAAAAAAAAAGATAGAGATGACAGATGTATCTATGTATATGTATCCACACAGATGCATATCTGCATGCATATGAATACATATACACACATACATAAAACATTATTGCACATTGTAGTCCGAAAAAATAGAAAAACATTTAAACATTACACATGAGGACATGATGGACATATTGTGCTCACTCAGTGCCTGTTTAGTGCTACTATGGCTCTTGGGTAAAAGCTATTTTTTAGTCTATTGGTGCTCGCTTTTAGCAAAACATCCATCCATCCATTTTCTACCGCTTAATCCCTTTCGGGGTCGCCCTGCGATGAGGTGGCGACTTGTCCAGGATGTACCCTGCCCTCCGCCCGATTGTAGCTGAGATAGGCGCCAGCACCCCCCGCGACCCCGAAAGGGAATAAGCTGTAGAAAATGGATGCAATATAAAACATATTTTCAGTTATTTCTAGAGATGTCCGATATTTATCAGCCGATAATATCGGCAGTCCCAAATTGCTTTAAAATGTAATATCGGAAATTATCGGTAACCTTAAAGGCGCTGCCTTTGCGTGCCGGCCCAGTCACATAATATCTACGGCTTTTCACACACACAAGTGAATGCAAGGCATACTTGGTCAACAGCCACACAGGTCTGTTAGAATAATTATGTATATATTATCATCATAACTATATGCTTAAGGGCCGTTACTATAAAGTATTGTCAATTTGTGTTGAAGGGTTTTTTTCTGTATTTGTGCAGAGCTAGCAATCTGAGAGATTGCTTGCCTTTCTTTTCCATGAGTGTTCTGTTCAGATACCGCCTGCTGACTGCCAAGGCCAAACTTTGTGTTCTGGGACCAGCACAAGAACAGACTGGGCGATAGCACCAAGTGTCGACATATTTGCAATTTTGTATTATCATATCTTGTCGAGTCCACTCCCCCCTATTCCCTTAGTCACAATGATGTAATAGGGATTTCCTTAATAAATACAGGAGGCACGCGGGCTGTGCTTTAGAACGTTGTTTGGGTCTGTAACTAGAGTACAGCCCAAAACACGTGTCTCTTCATGAGCTCTATTTAACCCTGTGTCTGCTTGGTTCCTTGGTTCTTGTCTGATTAATAGATGTCACCAGTGTTTGAACCTGACAAGGTCACACTGAGGGTGGCCGTATAAACAACGCCAACACTGTTACAAATATGCGCCACGCTGTGAACCCACACCGAACAAGAATGACAAACACATTTCGGGAGAACATCCGCACCGTAACACAACATAGAAAATACCCAGAACCCCTTGCAGCACTAACTCTTCCAGGACGCTACAATATATACCTCAACCTCCTCATGCTCTCCAAGGGAGAGCATGTCCCAAATTCCAAGCTGCTGCTTTGAGGCATGTTAAAAAAAATGATGCACTTTCTGATTTCAATAATAAATATGGCAGTGCCATGTTGGCATTTTTTTTACCATAACTTGAGTTGATTTATTTTGGAAAACCTTGTTACATTGTTTAATGCATCCAGCGGGGCATCACAACAAAATTAGGCATAATAATGTGTTCATTCCACAACTGTATATATTGGTATTGGTTGATGTCAGAATCGGTAATTAAGAGTTGGATAATATCGGGATATTGGCAAAAAAGCCATTATCGGATAGCCCTAGTTATAGTACATAACGCCACATGTGTTCATTCATAGTTGTGATATGACTATATACAATGGAAATAGTCATGAAAATAAAGAAAACTAATTAAATGAGGAGAAGGTGTGTCCGAACTTTTGGCTTGTACTGTGTATACTACATAGTTGTGCTCATACGTTTACATACCTTGGGAGAATTTATGATTTTTTGGCCATTCTTCAGAGAATATAAATGATACCACAAAAACCTTTCTTCCACTCATACTTTATGGTTGTGTGAAGTTATTTATGGGCAAACAACTGTTTACTATTTTCAAATCAAAAGGACAAAAGAAAGTACCCAAATGACCCTGAGTAAAAGTATTCTTCAGAGAATATGAATGATACCACAAAAACCTTTCTTCCACTCATACTTTATGGTTGTGTGAAGCTATTTATGGGCAAACAACTGTTTACTATTTTCAAATCAAAAGGACAAAAGAAAGTACCCAAATGACCCTGAGTAAAAGTATTCTTCAGAGAATATGAATGATACCACAAAAAACTTTCTTCCTCTCATACTTTATGGTTGTGTGAAGCTATTTGTTGGCAAACAACTGTGTTTACTATTTTTAAATCAAAAGGACAAAAGAAAGTACCCAAATGACCCTGATTAAAGTATTCTTCAGAGAATATGAATGATACCACAAAAAACTTTCTTCCACTCGTACATTATGGTTGTGTGAAGCTATTTATTGGCAAACAACTGTTTACTCTTTTCAAATCAAAAGGACAAAAGAAAGTACCCATATGACCCTGATTAAAAGTATTCTTCAGAGAATATGAATGATACCACAAAGAACTTTCTTCCACTCATACTTTATGGTTGTGTGAAGCTATTTGATGGCAAACAACTGTTTACTATTTTCAAATCAAAAGGACAAAAGAAAGTACCCAAATGACCCTGAGTATAAGTATTCTTCAGAGAATATGAATGATACCACAAAAAACTTTCTTCCACTCATACTTTATGGTTGTGTAAAGCTATTTATTGGCAAACAACTGTTTACTATTTTCAAATCAAAAGCACAAAAGAAAGTACCCAAATGACCCTGATTAAAAGTATTCTTCAGAGAATATGAATGATACCACAAAAAACTTTCTTCCACTCATACTTTATGGTTGTGTGAAGTTATTTGTTGGCAAACAACTGTGTTTACTATTTTTAAATCAAAAGGACAAAAGAAAGTACCCAAATGACCCTGATCAAAAGTTTACATACCCCAGTGACTTTGATCTGATAACATGCTCAAAAGTTGACACAAACAGGTTTGACTGTCTAATCAAGGTTCCAATCCTCAACTGTGACTTGTTTGTAATTAATGTCTGTGCATAAAAGATCAGTGGCATTCTCGCCTTCTGACAGACCATTGCATCTTTCAACTTTTGTCCATGTTATCAGTCTATTCTTGGTGTTGGGTTTTATCAAATACATTTCCCCCCAAAAATTGCAACATATACTCCAGTGCGACTTATATATGTTTTTTTTTTCCTTCTTCAAATGTAAAGTGTAAAACTGGTAGCCCTTCGCATCAATCAGTACCCAAGAAGTATCTCTTGGTTTCAAAAAGGTTGGTGACCCCTGTAGTTCGGCCCAAGTCCTGCATTTTGAGTTTCCAGTCTTTTGAACCAGATACTACATTCCGTCGTACATTTTTTTTCCTTTTACGGAAGGTTTTTTGTAGAGAATAAATGATGAAAAAAACACTTATTTGAATGGTTTAAAAGAGGAGAAAACACAAAAAAAAAAAAAAAAAAAAAAATGAACCAAAATTAACCATTGGGCGGCATAGCTCGGTTGGTAGAGCGGCCGTGCCAGCAACTTGAGGGTTGCAGGTTCGATTCCCGCTTTCGCCATCCTAGTCACTGCTGTTGTGTCCTTGGGCAAGACACTTTACCCACCTGCTCCCAGTGCCACCCACACTGCTTTAAATCTAACTTAGATATTGGGTTTCACTATGTAAAGCACTTTGAGTCACACGAGAAAAGCGCTATATAGATATAATTCACTTCACTTCACTGACTCTAAGGTTTTACTAATTACGTATAAAATACTACACGGTCTAGCTCCAGCCTATCTTGCCGATTGTATTGTACCATATGTCCCGGCAAGGAATCTGCCTTCAAAAGACTCCGGCTTATTAGTGATTCCTAGAGCCCAAAAAAAGTCTGCGGGCTATAGAGCGTTTTCCGTTCGGGCTCCAGTACTCTGGAATGCCCTCCCGGTAACAGTTCGAGATGCTACCTCAGTAGAAGCATTTAAGTCTCACCTTAAAACTCATCTGTATACTCTAGCCTTTAAATAGGCCTCCTTTTTAGACCAGTTGATCTGCCGCTTCTTTTCTTTTTTCTCCTATGTCCCCCCCTCAATGGTGGAGGGGGTCCGGTCCGATGACCATGGATGAAGTATCAATCAATCAATCAATGTTTACTTATATAGCCCTAAATCACTAGTGTCTCAAAGGGCTGCACAAACCACTACAACATCCTCGGTAGGCCCACATAAGGGCAAGGAAAACTCACACCTAGCGGGACATCGGTGACAATAATGACCCAGTGGGACGTCCTAACTGTCCAGAGTCGAGACGCAGGATGGACCGCTCGCCTGTGTATCGGTTGGGGACATCTCTACGCTGCTGATCCGCCTCCGCTTGAGATGGTTTCCTGTGGACGGGACTCTCGCTGCTGTCTTGGATCCGCTTTGAACTGAACTCTCGCGGCTGTGTTGGAGCCACTATGGATTGAACTTTCACAGTATCATGTTAGACCCGCTCGACATCCATTGCTTTCAGTCCCCTAGAGGGGGGGGGGGGGGGGGTTGCCCACATCTGAGGTCCTCTCCAAGGTTTCTAATAGTCAGCTTTGTCACTGGCGTCCCACTGGATGTGAATTCTCCCTGCCCACTGGGTGTGAGTTTTCCTTGCCCTTTTGTGGGTTCTTCCGAGGATGTTGTAGTCGTAATGATTTGTGCAGTCCTTTGAGACATTTGTGATTTGGGGCTATATAAATAAACATTGATTGATTGATTGATGGTATTTACAATTTCCTCTCGTGCTGCCGCACTCATATTCCCGTTTCGTTGATTAACTTATTGGGGTGTTACCATTTAGTGGTCAATTGTACGGAATATGTACAGAACTGTGCAATCTACTAATAAAAGTATCAATCAATCGTTGCTTTTTTCCCCCCCCCTGTTAGCATTTCCCAGAATGCCTTGCGGTTCAGGCTCGGCCGTGATAGGTCGAGAGGCTAAAGCCCTTCCTTTTGCCTACACCCCCCAGAATGCCGTGCGGTTCCGGCTCTGCGTTTCTTACTATTTTTTTCTAACAGAACTCAGTGAAATTATCGAACGTTCTATCGACCCCATTTTCAATCAATCAATCAATCAATGTTTATTTATATAGCCCCAAATCACAAATGTCTCAAAGGACTGCACAAATCATTACGACTACAACATCCTCGGAAGAACCCACAAAAGAGCAAGGAAAACTCACACCCAGTGGGCAGGGAGAATTCACATCCAGTGGGACGCCAGTGACAATGCTGACTATGAGAAACCTTGGAGAGGACCTCAGATGTGGGCAACCCCCCCCCCTCTAGGGGACCAAAAGCAATGGATGTCGAGCAGGTCTAACATGATACTGTGAAAGTTCAATCCATAGTGGCTCCAACACAGCCGCGAGAGTTCAGTTCAAGCGGATCCAAGACAGCAGCGAGAGTCCCGTCCACAGGAAACCATCTCAAGCGGAGGCGGATCAGCAGCGTAGAGATGTCCCCGACCGATACAGGCGAGCGGTCCATCCTGGGTCCCGACGAGCGGTCCATCCTGGGTCTCGACTCTGGACAGCCAGTACTTCATCCATGGTTATCGGACCGGACCCCCTCCACAAGGGAGGGGGGGACATAGGAGAAAGAAAAGAAGCGGCAGATCAACTGGTCTAAAAAGGAGGTCTATTTAAAGGCTAGAGTATACAGATGAGTTTTAAGGTGAGACTTAAATGCTTCTACTTTCTATTGATATTGATCACATGTCTATCGCGATATGTCTCGTTATCGTTTTATCGCCCAGCCCTACTTTGTAGGGAACCGTGCCATTTTGACGACAGCTGTGTTGGTGTGAACATGGCTTATGAGGCAACACTTCACCTACCGGCGTCGTTGGCATCATCCAGCTTGGGAATGCCTTTGATTTTGCTGTGCTTCACTGATGAGCACTTTTTATTCAACTGTATCTGAGCTTTGAACTTCACCCAGTTGAGGATGCTCTCGACGATCCCACAATTGGTTGCCTGCGGATGACAGATGACAGATGACACATGACACATGACAGGCCTGTGCTGGTTCCCGGCCACAGTTTTCATCATAATGTACTGAAAAGGTACTTACAGCCTTGACAAACTTTTCGGAGAGAAGGCATTTGGAACCAAAGCTCTTCGTCTGGAGTGTCATGTTTTCTTTGGTCTGGGAGTCAAAGCTTGGATTCTCAATCAGCGCATTCACGAAAACCCAAATATGGTTTTTAACCTACAGCATTCAGGACAAGCAGATAAAGAAGTCAGTGACACACAAAGTAATGAACAGAAGGTGGCACCAAATCAGTACAGTTTCACCTGGAAAGGTTTGACGGACACGCCGGCTTTGTTTTTCTTCTTCACCACTTCGATAAGCTTGGACACGATTTGATCCACCACATAGTCAGTGTGCCTGCCGCCCTGAAACATAACTTTGGACTTACAAACATGCTTCCGTCTGTAAACTTGGGCAAGACGGCAGCTTCAAAGTACAAAACCCAAAAGTTGGCATGGTAATAAAAAGAGAATATAATGATTTTTAAATCCTTTTTACTTTATATTCAATTGACTAGACTGCAAAGACAAGATACTTGATGTTCGAATCGAGAAACACGTTTTTTTTGTGCAAATAATCATGAACTTAGAATTTAATGGCAGCAACACATTGCAAAAAAGTTGTCGAAGTGGCATTTTTACCAGTGTGTTACATGGCCTTTCCTTTTAACAACACTCAGTAAAGGTTTGGGAACTGAGGAAACACATTTTTGAAGTAGAATTCTTTCCCATTCTTCCTTGATGTACAGTCTAAGTTGTTCCATAGACTCCCTTCTGATATTTTTGCCTTCATATTTTCAATGGGAGACAGGTCTAGCCTACAGGCAGGCCAGTCTAGTACCAGCACTATTTTACTATGAAGCCACGCTGTTGTAAGACGTGGCTTGTTATCGTCTTGCCGAAATAAGCAGGGGCGTCCATTACAACGTTGCTTAGATTGCACCATTTGTTGCTCCAAAAGCTGTATGTACCTTTCAGCATTAATGGTGCCTTCACAGATGTGTAAGTTACCCATGCCTTGCCCACTAATACACCCCCATACCATCACACATGCTGGCTTTTTAACGGGGCGGTATAGGTCGGTTGGTAGAGTGGCCGTGCCAGCAACTTGAGGGTTCCAGGTTCGATCCCCACTTCCGTCACTGCCGTTGTGTCCTTGGGCAAGACACTTTACCCACCTGCTCCCAGTGTCACCCACACTGCTTTAAATGTCAATTAGATATTGGCTTTCACTATGTAAGCGCTTTGAGTTACTAGAGAAAAGTGCTATATAAATATAATTTACTTCACTAATTCACTTATGAACTTTGCGCCTATATATATATATATATATATATATATATATATATATATATATATATATATACACACACACACACACACACACACACACACACACACACACACACACACACACACACACACACACACACACACACACACACGGAGGACACAACGTCCACAGTTTCCCCCAAAAATTTGAAATGTGAACTCGTCAGACCACAGAACACTTTTCCACAATGCATCAGTTCATCTTAGGTGAACTTGACCCAGCGAAGCATTTCTGGGTGTTGTTGATAAATGGCTTTGGCCTTGCATAGTGGAGTTTTAACTTGCACGTACAGATGTAGCGACTGACAGTGGTTTTCTGAAGTGTACCTGAGCCCACGTGGTGATATCCTTTACACACAGATGTGGCTTTTTGATGCAGTACCGCCTGAGGGATCGAAGATATTGGCTTTCACTATGTAAGGGCTTTGAGTTACTAGAGAAAAGTGCTATATAAATATAATTTACTTCACTAATTCACTTATGAACTTTGCGCCTATATATATATATATATATATATATATATATATATATATACATATATATATATATATACATATACATATACACACACACACACACACGGAGGACACGACGTCCACAGTTTTCCCCAAAAATTTGAAATGTGAACTCGTCAGACCACAGAACACTTTTCCACTTTGCATCAGCCCATCTGAGGTGAACTTGACCCAGCGAAGCGTTTCTGGGTGTTGTTGATAAATGGCTTTGGCTTTGCATAGTAGAGTTTTAACTTGCACTTACAGATGTAGCGACTGACAGTGGTTTTCTGAAGTGTACCTGAGCCCACGTGGTGATATCCTTTACACACTGATGTGGCTTTTTGATGCAGTACCGCCTGAGGGATCGAAGATATTGGCTTTCACTATGTAAGCGCTTTGAGTTACTAGAGAAAAGTGCTATATAAATATAATTTACTTCACTAATTCATTTATGAACTTTGCGCCTATATATATATATATATATATATATATATATATATATATATATATACATATACACACACACGGAGGACACGACGTCCACAGTTTTCCCCAAAAATTTGAAATGGGAACTCGTCAGACCACAGAACACTTTTCCACAATGCATCAGTTCATCTTAGGTGAACTTGACCCAGCGAAGCATTTCTGGGTGTTGTTGATAAATGGCTTTGGCTTTGCATAGTAGAGTTTTAACTTGCACTTACAGATGTAGCGACTGACAGTGGTTTTCTGAAGTGTACCTGAGCCCACGTGGTGATATCATTTACACACTGATGTGGCTTTTTGATGCAGTACCGCCTGAGGGATCGAAGGTCACGGGCATTCAATGTTGGTTTTTGGCCTTGTCGCGTATGTGCAGTGATTTCTCTAGATTCTCTGAACCTTTTGATGATATTATGGAGCGTAGATGGTGAAATCCCTAAATTCCTTGCTGTAGCTTGTTGAATAATTTAGTTCTTAAATTGTTGGACAATTTGCTCAGGCATTTGTTGACAAAGTGGTGACCCTAGCCCTGTCCTTGTTTGTGAATGACTGAGCATTTCATGGAAGCTGCTTTTATACCCAATCATGGCGCCCACCTGTTCCCAACTCGCATGCTCACCTATGGCATGTTCCAAATGTTTGAAGAGCATTCCTCAACTTTCTCAGTCTTTTTTGCCACTTGTAGCAACTTTTTTTAAACATGTCGCAGGCATCAAATTTCTTATGAGCTAATATTTGCAAAAAATAAAGTTTTCCAGTTTGAACGTTAAATATCTTGTCTTTGCCGTCTATTCAATTGAATATAGGATAAAAAGGATTTGTTGAGGTGGTGACTTGTCCAGGGTGTATCCCGCCTTCTCCCCGAATGCAGCTGTGATAGGCTCCAGCACCCCCCGCGACCCCGAAAGGGACAAGCGGTAGGAAATGGATGGATGTATTCTGTTTTTATTTACCATTTACACAACATGCCAACTTCACTGGTTTTGTATGTAAAAAATTGTGTTTAGCCTTTTTAAAGAAAATATGTGCATAATTGCCAATTACACTGATCATGACGTCATTATCATGATGTCATATAAGCCACGCTCGTAGCTATGCCCCCTATGCCACATGTGTATTGGCAATCTGCGGGAAAGCCTGGGTACTAGAGATGTCCGATAATATCGGGCGATAAATGCTTTAAAATGTAATATCGGAAATTATCGGTATCGGTTCGGAAATTAGAATCAAAATCAGAATCTGCTTTGTCATTACGCAGGGTAACGAGATTGAGGCCATTCCATACAGTGCGATGTGTGCATGCAGGAAAACAATGTGTAAATATATAAAACATATAGAAGTGATAAAATGTATAGAAGTGATAAAAAATATAGAAGTGTTTTTTTTTTTTTACAAATGTACACTCTATACAGTGGGATAAATTAATGTGTACAGGAATATCTACAAATTATCGGTATCGGATACAAAAAGTAAAATGTAGGACTTTTTAAAACGCAAATAATATCTACGGCTTTTCACACACACAAGTGAATACAAGGCAAATTTGTTCAACAGCCATACAGTTAACAGTGTTACAAATATGCGCCATACTGCGAACCCACACCAAACAAGAATGACAAACACATTTCGGGGGAACATCCGCGCTGCAACACAACATAAACACAACAGAACAAATACCCCCATGGCATGTTAAAAAAAATAATAATGCACTTTGTGACTTCAATAATAAATATGGCAGTGCCATGTTGGCATTTTTTTCCATAAATTTAGTTAATTTATTTTGGAAAACCTTGTTACATTGTTTAATGCATCCAGCGGGGCATCACAACAAAATTAGGCATAATAATGTGTTCGTTCCACCACTGTATATATCGGTATCAGTAATTAAAAGTTGGACAATATCGGATATCGGCAAAAAAGCCAATTTCGGACATCTCTAGGCGAGTGTCCCTAAAAAAAAAAACCATTGAAGCTTAGGGATGGCTATGGAAAACGAAACTAAAACTGAACTGGCTACAAAGTAAAGAAAAACAGAATGCTGGACGACAGCAAAGACTTACAGTGTGTGGAGCAGATGGCGTCCACAAAGTACATCCGTACATGACATGACAATCAACAATGTCCCCACAAAGAAGAATAGCGACAACTGAAATAGTCTTGATTGCTAAAACAAAGCGGGTGTGGGGAATAGTCATCGGATGAGCCTGGATGCATTGTTTAATGCAGTGGTTCTCAAATGGGGGTACTTGAAGGTATGCCAAGGGGTACGTGAGATTTTTTTTAAATAGCAACAATACAAAAATCCTTTATAAATATAATTATTTAATTAATACTTCAACAAAATATGAATGTAAGTTCATAAAGTGTGAAAAGAAATGCAACAAAGTAATATTCAGTGTTAACAGCCAGATTTTTTGACGACATGTTCCATAAATATTGATGTTAAAGATTTCTTTTTTGTGAAGAAATGTTTAGAATGAAATTGATGAATCCAGATGGATCTCTATTACAATCCCCAAAGAGGACACTTTAAGTTGATGATTACTTCTATGTGTAGACATCTGCATTTATAATTGTTTTTCAACAAGGTTTTAATTATTTTTATAAGTTTTTTTCCAAATAGTTCAAGAAAGACCACTACAAATGAGCAATATTTTGCCCTGTTATACAATTTAATAAATCAGAAGCTGATGACATAGTGCTGGATTTTACTTCTTTATCTCTTTTTTTTCAACCACAAATGCTTTGCTTTGATTAGGGGTTACTTGAATTAAAAAAATGTTCACAGGGGGTACTGAAAAAAGGTTGAGAAGCACAGGTTTAATGCATGCAGAGGAGCATCACAACAAAATTAGGCATAATAATATGTTGATTCCTTGACTGTATATATTGGTATCGGTTGATTAAAAGTTGGATAATATCGCCAAAAAAGCCATTATCGGACATCTTTACTGGGTACCTGAGGTGGGTAGTAACGCGTTACATTTACTTGAGTAACTTTTGGGATAAATTGTACTTCTACGAGTAGTTTTTATGCAACATACTTTTACTTTTACTTGAGTATATTTATAGAGAAGAAACGCTACTTTTACTCCGCTCCATTTATCTACATTCAGCTCGCTACTCGCTACTTTTTTTTAATCGATCTTTAATGTTTGTTTTGGTTTATGACAGAGCTTCAAAGTAGAATCTACACATGCGTGCGTTTCACCAATCACATGCAGTCACTGGTGACGTTGGACCAATCAAACAGAGCCAGGCGGTCACATGACCCGACTTAAACAAGGTGAAAAACTTATTGGGGTGTTACCATTTAGTGGTCAATTGTACGGAATATGTACTGTACTGTGCAATCTACTAATAAAAGTATCAACCAAGCAATAGATCAAAATTGTAAAGGAAAAAAGACACTTTTTTATTTCAACCGTACTTCCCGTCAAAAGCCTAAAGACTGATCGCACAGTTCCTGTCTTCACAATAAAAGTGCCGCCCCATCGCGCCTGCGCTAACAAAATAAGAGTCTCCGAAAGCCAGCGCAAACAAGCTAGCAAGCTACGGAGTTTGCCGCCAATGTATTTCTTGTAAAGTGTATAAAAACGA
>NC_084631.1:40226435-40276435 GCF_033978795.1 Nerophis ophidion | reverse complement strand
GCTCAATGTGCCTTAATTTTTTGTTATTTTAATGTACTATTATTTAAAATATACTATTTTACATATTCATGGCTCTGAATTTGCTCATTGCTATTTTTATGTTTTTGTGCATTATTTGTTGCCGTAATCAGGTTACTCATCAGTTACTCAGTACTTGAGTAGTTTTTTCTCAACATACTTTTTACTTTTACTCAAGTAAATATTTGGGTGACTACTCCTTACTTTTACTTGAGTAATAAATCTCTAAAGTAACAGTACTCTTACTTGAGTACAATTTCTGGCTACTCTACCCACCTCTGCTGGGTACCAATCCCCTTTACGTGTATTGTTAGCTGCCTCTCACTATCATTTTTTTTCCCGCAATTCCTAATTTCAAGAAAAGGGAAAGATGTGTGTTCTTGTCTGACATAGGAATTAAGAATGATGGGAAAAATTCCAAAAAAGTGCAGTTTTCTTTTAAAGCAGTAGACAAAAAAGACTTGTTAAAATCGTCAGTCACAGAAATGAAACCTGCTCTCCAAAATGAAACGCTTCTATCCACTCAGCAATATGTCACAAATGGCCAGAGGGAATCGGTGTAGATGCACGTGTACATGCACATACCTTGGTAGTGGCGATGCTGTTGACAAAGCTGATTTGTTGGAATCCTTTCTCGCTCATCGTGAGGCAAACCTCCCATCGCTCGTTGACATGTTCGTGCACCACCTTCAGGGCGACGCCAGTCTCATCCAGCTTGTCTTTCACGTAAAGCTCCACGTAGCTGCGGAAGCCATTGACCTGAAGCGAGTGAAGACAAGTTAGGTTGAAACCTCTACACAGCACCTTGTTACACTTCCAAATCAGAAGTGAGATTACTCCAAATGTTTCTAACTTTTCAAAACCCGGCTTCACAAACAATGGCATGGTGGTGTGTAAAAAGCAAAGGAAAGAGAAGTTACAGACGAATCTTATAAATGTAATATATAAATGACATTTGTAAAGTTAAAAAAAGATTAATAATAGTATTATTTGCGGATGATACAACAGCGTTTTGTTCAGGAGAGAACACACAAAAGACAATACAAATAATAACAGAAGAAATTAAAGCTGCAAGCAGCGTTGGTCGGGTCCGCCTTTGGCTGCTGCCCCCGAGACCCACGGCTGGATAAGCGTTAGAAGACGCCTTGGAGCCACTATTTTGAGAATCTAATGCATTGTGAAAGTAATGCTGTTGTTGTATTGAAGTGAAAATATCAAACTTCCTGTTGATTGTTGCTAAAGTATGTTAGTTATTAAAATGTAGGTCTGAGTGAGACCTACATAGTGTTTTTTGTTTCATGTCGTTCTGACATTCCTACCGGAAGTTACAAGCAGTTTTGTCTGTGTTTTCTTCCTAGGAGCAGTTTGTCCGTGTTGTATTCCTAGGGGGGTGGTAGAGCGCAATTTTGAGTTTTGAGGTTAGGTTTTTTCATCAGATCGCAATTTTTGCCAGACCTGATGTGTGTGTCAAGTTTGTGAGTTTAGAAGCATTTTAAGGGGGTCAAATAACAGCTCAAAGAGGCAAAAATTAAATTTTTTAGGAGACTTCGCACAGGGGTTCTTTGAAGGCGTGTAAAATCAGAACCTGAGACTTTATCAAAACTCTGTTCTATACTTTTAATCAGAAGGGTTCAATCTCTCTCCTGTGCGAGTTTGAAGCCAAAACAACAAACGCACTCAGAGGAGATAATGTTTGAAGAAAGGTGACCGGTTTTTACAAAACTTTTGTTTTGAAGGGGGATTGCAAACTTCCTGTTGATTTTTGTTGGGGGTTGTCAATCTATGAAATGTAGGTCTAAGCGAGACCTACATAGAGGTTTTTGTTTCATGTCTCTCCGACATTCTTACCGGAAGTTAAAATCAATTTTGTCTGTGTTCTCTTCCTAGGAGCAGTTTTTTCAGTGTTTTATTCAAAAATAGCGCTAGAGCGCAATTTTGAGTTTTGGGCTTTGGTTTTTTCATTAGATCGCAATATTCGCCAGTCCTTATGTGTGCGCCAAGTTTGGTGACTTTTGAAACATTTTATAGGGGTCAAATTACAGCGCAAAGCTGCAAAAATTGCATTTTTTGCGAAAATTTTATTTTGAAGGGGTTTTTTCCAACTTCCTGTAGATTTATGTTGAAAGAAGCGAGTGTATGAAAATTGGGTCTAAATCAGACCAACGTGGGAGTTTTTGTTTCATGTCGCTATGACATTCCTAACAGAAGTTACATGCAGTTTTGTCTATATTTTTTTCCTAGGGGGCGCTAGAGCGCAATTTTCATTTTGGGGGATTGGTTGCTTAATATGTTGGGAAGGTTTGCTATACCGACGTGTGTGTCAAATTTGGTGAGTTTTGAAGCATGTTAAGGGGGTCAAATTACAGCGCGTAGGTGCGGAATAATAATAAAACACAGCAGTTTCAATAGGGTCCTTGGCCCATGGCAAAGGACTCCACATTAACAAATTGAAATGATGGTTTGACAAAAACAGACTATCCTTGAATCTCAGTAAAAGTAAAATAATGCTATTTGGTAACAGTAGAAGAGAAAGTCAAACACAAACACTACCGTATTTCTTCGGAGTATAAGTCGCACTGGAGTATAAGTCGCATTTTTTTGGGAGATTTATTTGATAAAACACTAGGATAGACATTTGAAAGGCAATTTAAAACAAATAAAGAATAGTGAACAACAGGCTCAATAAGTGTAGGTTATATGAGGCATAAATAAGCAACTGCTATGTTAACCTAACATATTATGGTAAGAGTCATTCAAATAACTATAACATATAGAACATGCTATACCTTTACCAAACTATCTCTCACTCCTAATCCATAAATCTTATACGTCTAGTTTCTTACGTGAATCAGCTAAATTATATTATTTGAAATTTTACGGTAATGTGTTAATAATTTCACACATAAGTCGCTCCTGGGTATAAGTCGCACCCCCGGCCAAACTATGAAAAAAAACTGCAACTTATAGTCCGAAAAATACGGTATTATTTGCGGATGATACAACAGCGCTTTGTACAGGAGAGAACACACAGAAGATAATACAAGTAATAACAGAAGAAATTAACACATTGAAAAGATGGTTTGACAAAAACAGACTCTCATTGAATCTCAGTAAAAGTAGAATAATGCTATTTGGTAACAGTAGAAGAGTAAGTCAAACACAAATACAAACAGACGAAATAGAAATTGAAAGAGTAAATGAAACCACATTTCTAGGTATAATGATTGATGATAAATTAGGTAGCGGGGGGTGTATATTGTTATATTGTAGCGTCCCGAAAGGGTTAGTGCTGCAAGGGGTTCTGGGTATTTGTTGTGTTGTGCTACGGTGTGGATGTTCTCCTGAAATGTGTTTGTCATTCTTGTTTGGTGTGGGTTCACAGTGTGGCGCATATTTGTAACAGTGTTGGCATTGTTTATACGGCCATCCTCAGTATGACCCGTAATGGCTGTTGACCAAATATGCAGTGCATTCACTTGTGTGTGAAAAGTGTGAAAAGCCGTAAATATTATGTGACTGGGCCGGCACGCAAAAGCAGTGCCTTTAAGGTTTATTGGCAGTCTGTACTTCTCCCTACCTCCATGTACACAGCGGCGTTTTAAAAAGTCGTAAATTTTACTTTTTGAAACTGATACCGATAATTTTGAAACAGATACCGATAATTTCCGATATTACATTTTAAAGCATTTATCGGACGATAATATCAGAATAATACATAATGTTGGATATAGAAAACATACAAACACTTTCGTTATTGAATCAAAAATACTGAAATTCCACGACATAGTGAATTTGCAAAAAGCTAAAATTATACACAAAGGAAACTACAATCTGCTACCCAAGAATATACAACAATTTTTCTCAACAAAAGAGGAGAAATATAATGTTATAGAAAAATTTACTTTAAAACATTAAAACAACACTTAAGACCTTCAATGTATCTGTATGTGGAATTAAATGATTGATTGATTAAGCAAACAAATCCAACAATTATGCACAACTGTGACTTACGGTAAACTTAAATATGTACGACTGTGACTTACAGGCAACATAAATATGTTCGACTGTGACTTACAGGTAATTGAAATATGCACGACTGTGACTTACAGTCAACTTAAATATGTACGACTGTGACTTACTGCTAATTGAAATATGTACACCTGTGACTTACAGTCAACTTAAATATGTTCGACTGTGACTTACAGTCAACTTAAATATGTTCGACTGTGACTTACAGGTAATTGAAATATGCACGACTGTGACTTACAGTCAACTTAAATATGTACGACTGTGACTTACAGGTAATTTAAATATGTACACCTGTGACTTACAGTCAACTTAAATATGTTCGACTGTGACTTACATGCAACTTAAATATGTTCGACTGTGACTTACAGGTAATTGAAATATGCACGACTGTGACTTAGAGTCAACTTAAATATGTACGGCTGTGACTTACAGGTAATTTAAATATGTACACCTGTGACTTACAGTCAACTTAAATATGTTCGACTGTGACTTACAGGATAGTCAAATATGTATGACTGTGGCTTACAGGTCTTTTTTTAATATGTACGACTGTGGGTTACAGGTAATTTGAATATGTACGACTGTGACTCACAGTCAACTTAAATATGTTCGACTGTGACTCACAGTCAACTTAAATATGTTCGACTGTGACTTACAGGTAATTGAAATATGCACGACTGTGACTTAGAGTCAACTTAAATATGTACGACTGTGACTTACAGGTCATTTAAATATGTACACCTGTGACTTACAGTCAACTTAAATATGTTCGACTGTGACTTACAGGCAACTCAAATATGTTCGACTGTGACTTACAGGTAATTGAAATATGCACGACTGTGACTTACAGTCAACTTAAATATGTACGACTGTGACTTACAGTCAACTTAAATATATTCGACTGTGACTTACAGGTAATTGAAATATGCACGACTATGACTTACAGTCAATTTAAATATGTATGACTGTGACTTACAGGCAAATTCAATATGAACGACTGTGAATTAGAATAGAATAGAATGTACTTTATTGATCCCTGGGGGAAATTCAGCAGGTAATTGAAATATGTATGACTGTGACTTAGAGGTAATTGAAATATGCACGACTGTGATTTACAGTCAACTTAAATATGTACGACTGTGACGTATAGGTAATTTAAATATGTATGCCTGTGACTTAGTCACCTTAAATATGTTCGACTGTGACTTACAGTCAACTTAAATATGTTCGACTGTGACTTACAGGTAATTGAAATATGCACGACTGTGACTTACAGTCAACTTAAATATGTTCGACTGTGACTTACAGGTAATTGAAATATGCACGACTGTGACTTACAGTCAACTTAAATATGTACGACTGTGACTTACAGGCAATTCAAATATGTATGACTGTGGCTTACAGGTCTTTTTGTAATATGTACGACTGTGACTCACAGGCAACTTATACATGTACGACTGTGACTTACAGTCAACTTAAATATGTACGACTGTGACTTACAGGCAATTCAAATATGTATGACTGTGGCTTACAGGTCTTTTTGTAATATGTACGACTGTGGGTTACAGGTAATTTGAATATGTACGACTGTGACTCATAGCCAACTTATATATGTACGACTGTGACTTACAGTCAACTTTAATATGTACGGCTGTGACTTACAGGTAATTGAAATATGCACGACTGTGACTTACAGTCAACTTTAATATGTACGACTGTGACTTACAGGTAATTGAAATATGCACGACTGTGATTTACAGTCAACTTAAATATGTACGACTGTGACTTACAGGTAATTGAAATATGTACACCTGTGACTTACAGTCAACTTAAATATGTTCGACTGTGACTTACAGGTAATTGAAATATGCACGACTGACTTACAGTCAACTTAAATATATATGACTGTGACTTACAGGCTATTCAAATATGTATGATTGTGACTTACAGGTAATTCAAATATGTATGACTGTGACTTACAGGTCTTTTTTTAATATGTACGACTGTGGGTTATAGGTAATTTGAATATGTACGACTGTGACTCACAGGCAACTTATATATGTACGACTGTGACTTACAGGCAATTTAAATATGTACACCTGTGACTTACAGTCAACTTAAATATGTTCGACCGTGACTTACAGGTAATTGAAATATGCACGACTGACTTACAGTCAACTTAAATATGTACGACTGTGACTTACAGGCAATTCAAATATGTATGATTGTGAATTACAGGTAATTGAAATATGTATGACTGTGACTTATAGGTAATTAAAATATGTATGAATTTGAATTACAGGTAATTTAAATATGTACGACTGTGACTTAAAGGTAATTAAAATATTTATGACTTTGAATTACACGTAATTTAAATATGTATGACTGTGACTTAAAGGTAATTAAAATATTTATGAATTTGAATTACACGTAATTTAAATATGTACGACTGTGACTTACAGGCAATTCAAATATGCTCGACTGTTACAGGTCATTTAAATATGTTGGACTGTGCATTAGAGGCAATTCAAAAATGTACGACTGTTACGAGTAATTCAAATATGTTGGACTGTGACTTACAGGCAATTTTTTCCCATTCAAGGTGACTTTAACGCCTTTGCATGAGCCGGCCACGTCGTAAGCTCTGCGAGTAAGAAGCGCCACTATATCCTTGTCCAGCTTCTCCATCTTGAACTTGGACAGGTCTGGCTGGAACGTCACGCAGGTGAAGTCATCGCCATCGAAAAACTTGATCTTGGGCTCGGAGGATTTGCTCATGTTGTTCTGCCACGTCTGCAACACAACACACACAATCGTGATCGTGCTCATGCTATGGACAGTGCAGACGACTGATCAGCACACACTTGTTCTACTACCTTTATTATAACTTCAGGAAAATATCCAGAATAATAAATGTTAAGTATGTAGTAATGTAGTCATAGTACTTGTAGCAGTTTGTAGTACGTGTCGTAGTGAATTGTAGTTCCTTGCAGTTCTAGTAGGGTATTGTAGTCTCTATTCCATAGAGGTTTGAATGAAGTTTTTGTGTGACAAATGTATTTTCTACACTTGAGTCTGCTCGACTAAGATTCAAATAGTATGTACTAAATTGTGTGTGCAAAGTATACACCACCATGTTTAAAATGATGATTTTGTGTGTCACCATGGAAACACTCATTTACTGCTACATGGCAACATGCTCCAACTTTTGTTGTAGAACATGCAGCACAAAACTATAATCTGTAGCACATTAACCGCAACAGTGGACGACAGAAGCTATTTTTAGCACGCTGAAGGTGCGCTCAGGGAGAAGCTAACCCCTGTGTGTTTGGCACAAGACTAGATATACCGTATTTTTTTACTATAAGTCGCAGTTTAGTGTTGCCTATTAACCTATCCCCAGGTGCATGTCATTAGATGTGGGAGGGGCTTATCCCCAGGTGCATGTCTTTGGAGGTGGAAGGGGCCTATCCCCAGGTGCATGTCTTTGGAGGTGGGAGGGGCCTATCCCCAGGTCCATGTTTTGTAAGTGGGAGGAAGCCGGAGTACCTGGAGGGAACCCACGCAGTCAGGGGGAGAACATGCAAACTCCACACAGTACGGTCCCGAACCCGGAATTGAGCTCAGGACCTTCGTAATTGTGACGCAGATGCACTAACCCCTCTTCCACCGTGTTGTGTCATTTATCTACCTGTTATTATGTCAAAATTATTTACGACAAGTGGCACTTTTTGGAGGCACCAAATATGATTCATTAGTATCGCGGTACTATACCAGTACCAGTATACAGTACAACTAGGGGTGTAACGGTACGTGTATTTGTATTGGACCGTTTCGGTACGGGGGGTTTGGTTCAGTTGGGAGGTGTGCCGGACGAGTTTCCACACGGACATATTAAGTGTGTACAGCACGTTGTGTAAACAATGCACACCGAGGCACAACACACGGCATGCTAGCAGCGACCATACCTCCTCTTTTCACCGGACATGTCCTCGTTTGCGGGGCTGTCCGGGTGGAGTTTCTTAAATGCCTCAAATGTCCGGCATTTTAAGTTAGGGTTGCGTGTATTTTCAATGTACGTTCAGGGTTAAAAACTAAACAAATTGTGCACGCAGCAGCATTTGTGAGGGGGGGGCAGAGAGTGAGAGAGCGAGAGAGTTATGATAAACGCAAATGCGTCGCCAGGCTCTGCTTTTTACCCATTGATTTATCCGATTTTATTTTTTATTATCTATAGCAGGGGTGTCAAAAGTGTGCCATTTGCGGCCCACAGCTAATGTTTTAAAGGCCCACGGCACATTCTAAAAATACTATTAAAATAAACAAAAACATAACAAAAGTGGATCGACAAGCGGATCGGTGCGGCGTCTTCAGTAATGCGGACGTTGTACCGATCCGTTGTGGTGAAGAAGGAGCTGAGCCGGAAGGCAAAGCTCTCAATTTACCGGTCGATCTACGTTCCCATCCTCACCTATGGTCATGAGCTTTGGGTCATGACCGAAAGGACAAGATCACGGGTACAAGCGGCCCAAATGAGTTTGGGTCTCTCCCTTAGAGATAGGGTGAGAAGCTCTGCCATCCGGGAGGAACTCAAAGTAAAGCCGCTGCTCCTTCACATGGAGAGGAGCCAGATGAGGTGGTTCGGGCATCTGGTCAGGATGCCACCCGAACGCCTCCCTAGGGAGGTGTTTAGGGCACGTCCAACCAGTAGGAGGCCACGGGGAAGACCCAGGACACGTTGGGAAGACTATGTCTCCCGGCTGGCCTGGGAACGCCTCGGGATCCCCCGGGAAGAGCTAGACGAAGTGGCTGGGGAAAGGGAAGTCTGGGTTCCCCTGCTTAGGTTGTTGCCCCCGCGACCCGACCTCGGATAAGCGGAAGAAGATGGATGGATGGATGGATAACAAAGGTGAAATAAAAAAGCTTAACGGCTAAATGTAATTTAGAAAAAGTTGCAGCATTGACTAATAAAACAAAGCTGTTTTCTTCTCTTTCAAACTGTCATTGCTCAAAACATAATATTGAATCAAAATCAATGTTATTATGAATTATTGACATATCCAAGGTTCTCATTACTTCACATCAAATATTCCACTAAGAACGATGTTTTTGGTGGAAGATTTTGCAAATTTGGTAAATAAATAACCCAAAAATTTACATTTTATTGTTTTCTTACTGTACCGAAAACCGTGACCTCTGAACCGAGGTACATACCGAACCGAAATTCTTGTGTACCGTTCGTTACACACCTACTTACAACCCTAACGTGATGCAATTCTTTGCTCACGAGTTTAGTAGACCATCTTTGTGTGCAATCAAGTTTGCACATTTTAGTAAATCAGGCCCATAATAAGTACTTTTTAAATGTGTTTGTTTCATGGAAACATAACCACTCTGTGCTGGCTATATCAAATACTTGACTAATTCATTCTGGATATTATTAAACATAATCTCTCTGCTACAACAACCATTCATGGAGTTGTAAAGAGGTACACTGACATATTGGACATGTATTTCCCACCTGTTTGAAACTGTGTCTGTACTCTTTGCAGGCCGTTTCCACAGTGAACTTGGTACTAAAAATGTTGCAAAGTTTGGCACCGTAGCCATTCCTCCCACCTGGGAAATGAATAAAGCGGGAGATGTAATCAAACATTTATCAGATTTCATCGACAATGGCAATCATCTGTCATGTGTCTGCTCACCTGTCACCTTTTTCTCATCGTCATCGTAGTTGCTGGAGGTGAGCAGGTGGCCAAAAATGAGAGCCGGGACGTACATTTTCTCATCCTTGTGCTCCACCACTGGTATCCCTTTGCCATTGTTCCATATGGTTATGGTGTTGGACTCACTGACGGAGTGAATGGATGAATAAAGTGTAAACCAGGCTGTTTGCAATATTTACACGGACGCCTAGAGGGCGCTCACTTTCCAATGTATTTTATACCCTGACCTCTTACGATTTCTCGGAGGAAATGACGTGACTACCTTTTACTCAGAATAGAGTGATTCAATCATTTTTACACTGCATTATTTCAAGATTAAACTGCTACTGACAACCACAATTTTCCTAAGTTGGCTTATGAAATGACTGGAAATTTGTGTCACGTCTCCTATCTGCTTCTTTTCTACAAACCCCATTTCCATATGATCTGGGAAATTGTGTTGGATGTAAATATAAACAGAATACAATGATTTGCAAATCCTTTTCAACCCATATTCAGTTGAATATGCTACAAAGACAACATATTTCATGTTCAAACTCAAACTTTATTTTATTTTTTTTCAAATAATAATTAACTTAGAATTTCATGGCTGCAACACATGCCAAAGTAGTTGGGAAAGGGCATGTTCACCACTGTGTTACATCACCTTTTCTTTTAACAACACTCAATAAACGTTTGGGAACTGAGGGAACTAATTGTTGAAGCTTTGAAAGTGGAATTATTTCCCATTCTTGTTTTATGTAGAGCTTCAGTCCTTCAACAGTCCGGGGTCTCCGCTGTCGTATTTTACGCTTCATAATGCGCCACACATTTTCCATGGGAGACAGGTCTGGACTGCAGGCGGGCCAGGAAAGTTCCCATACTCTTCTTTTTACCAAGCCACGCTGTTGTAACACGTGCTGAACGTGGCATGGCATTGTCTTGCTGAAATAAGCAGGGGCGTCCATGAAAAAGACGGCGCTTAGATGGCAGCATATGTTGTTCCAAAACCTGTATGTACCTTTCAGCATTAATGGTGCCTTCACAGATGTGTAAGTTACCCATGCCTTGGGCACTAATGCACCCCCATACCATCACAGATGCTGGCTTTTGAACTGTGCAGTGATAACAGTCTGGGTGGTTCGCTTCCCCTTTGGTCCGGATGACACGATGTCGAATATTTCCAAAAACAATTTGAAATGTGGACTCGTCAGACCAAAGAACCCTTTTTCACTTTGCATCAGTCCATCTTAGATGATCTCGGGCCCAGAGAAGGTGGCGGCGTTTCTGGATGTTGTTGATAAATGGCTTTCACTTTGCATGGTAGAGCTTTAACTTGCACTTACAGATGTAGCGACCAACTGTAGTTCGGGACAGTGGTTTTCTGAAGTGTTCCTGAGCCCATGTGATGATATCCTTTAGAGATTGATGTCGGTTTTTGATACAGTGCCGTCTGAGGGTTTGAAGGTCACGGTCATTCAATGTTGGTTTCCGGCCATGCTGCTTACGTGGAGTGATTTCTCCAGATTCTCTGAACCTTTTAAAGTTAAAGTACCAATGATTGTCACACACACACTAGATGTGGCAAAATTATTCTCTGCATTTGACCCATCACCCTTGATCACCCCCTGGGATGTGAGAGGAGCAGTGAGCAGCAGCGGTGCCGCGCCCGGGAATCATTTATGGTGATTTAACCCCCAATTACAACCTTTAATGCTGAGTGCCAAGCAGGGAGGTAATGGCTCCCATTTTTATAGTCTTTGGTATGACTCGGCCGGAATTTGAACTCACTACCTATCAATCTCAGGGCGGACACTTTTGATGATATTATGGAGCGTAGATGTTGAAATCCCTTAATTTCTTGCAATTGCACTTTGAGAAACGTCGTTCTTAAACTGTTTGACTATTTGCTCACACAGTTGTGGACAAAGGGGTGTACCTCGCCCCATCCTTTCTTGTGAAAGACTGAGCATTTTTTGGGAAGCTGTTTTTATACCCAATCATGGCACCCACCTGTTCCCAATTAGCCTGCACACTTGTGGGATGTTCCAAATAAGTGTTTGATGAGCATTACTCAACTTTATCAGTATTTATTGCCACCTTTCCCAACTTCTTTGTCAAGTGTTGCTGGCATCAAATTCTAAAGTTAATGATTATTTGCATTAAAAAAAAAAGTTTATCAGTTTGAACATCAAATATGTTGTCTTTGTAGCATATTCAACTGGATATGGGTTGAAAAGGATTTAAAGTATTCCGTTTATATTTACATCTAACACAATTTCCCAACTCATATGGAAACGGGGTTTGTACAAAATGAAACGACTGAATGAACATTCTCCAAGTCTGGGGATTCCTCATGTTAGCCAGGGTGTGTAATATCTCGTATGCAACATGTACTTACGGGTCAATGGTGATCTTGATGGAATTCATATTTTTGTCTCTCTGTTTGTTATCAGCTGCATTGACTGCAAAGAAAGTTGGCAGAATTTAAAAATCACTTTAATAGGACTCAGATGGACATGCACAAGCACGTATGGGAAATAAATGTTGATTTGAGTGTTGGGGACTACAGGATGCTGGTGCCTTAAAGGGAACATTATCAGCAGACCTATGTAAGCGTCAATATATACCTTGATGGTAAAGAAAATAGACCGTATATTTTTTCAACCGATTTCCGAACTCTAAATGGGTGAATTTTCGCGAATTAAACGCCTTTCTGTTTATCGCTCTGGAGGGGATGACATCAGAATGTGACGTCACCGAGGTAACACACCCGCCATTTTCATTTTCACATTACAAACACCGGGTCTCAGCTCTGTTATTTTCCGTTTTTTCGACTATTTTTTGGAACCTTGGAGACCTCATGCCTCGTCGGTGTGTTGTCGGAGGGCGTAACAACACTAACAGGGAGGGATTCAAGTTCACCACCGGCCCGAAGATGCCAAAGTGTCTGCCGCCAGACCCCCGTTGAATGTACCAAAGTGGCTCCACATTTTACCGGCGATGACAGACATGACACAGATATGTATGGATAACCTGCAGATGCATTTGCAATGATAAATTCAACGAAATCACAAAGGTGAGTTTTGTTGATATTGACTTATTTGCTAACATGCTATTTACCGGGGGTGCTAAAGCAGACATGGCACAGAGATGTATGGATAACCTGCAGATACATTTGTAACGATAAAGTCACAGTAATCACAAAGGTGAGTTTTGTTGATGTTGACTGCCAGCTAATCGATGCTTACATGCTACGCTAATCGATGCTAACATGCTATTTACCGGCGGTGCTAAATCAGCCATGGCACAGAGATGTATGGATAACCTGCAGATGCATTTGCAACTATATTACGTTTCCTTCCACCCACATGTAATGCGAAACAAACACTTACCAATCGACGGATTTAAGTTGCTCCAGTGTCAAAAGATGCGAAAGTCCTGATCGTTTGGTCCGCACATTTTACCGGCGATGCTAACGCAGCTAATCGGCCATGCCATGGCTATGAATAGCGTCAATAGCTATTCGCTCAATAGCTTCAGTTTCTTCTTCAATACTTTCATACTCCAACCATCCGTTTCAATACATGCGTGATCTGTTGGATCGCTTAAGCCGCTGAAATCCGTGTCTGAATCCGAGCTAATGTCGCTATATCTTGCTGTGCTATTCGCCATTGTTTGTTTACATTGGCAGCACTGTGTGACGTCACAGGGAAATGGATAGTGGCATCGCGAATAGCGAAAATCAAGCACTTTAAAGCTTTTTTTTAGGGATATTCGGAGACCGGTAAAATTTTGAAAAAAAATTCAAAAAATACAACAAGCCACTGGGAACTGATTTTTATTGTTTTTAACCCTTTTGAAATTGTGATAATGTTCCCCTTTAAAAATGCATTGTCTACAATGTTATGTATCATAGCTCAATGCAAATTCATTATAGCATTATGCAACAAATATGTTCAAATATGGGAAAAAACTCATACTAATTGTCAAGTGTTTTGCTTTTATGCTGTGCTTATCCCACACTTGAAAGGGGTGTACCAATGCTGAATGTGGCTTCTGGATTTCACTCAAAAGACCAAACCGTTCTTATTTCTTTCCTTCTATTTTTCCTTTAGTTTACAACAGTTTCTCCAAACAAAGAAACAGCTTATTTTTTAGTCTTTTTCCAGTCTTGTTTAGCTTTTTTACCTTTGTTACGAGGCTGGGCGATAGATTAGATTAGATTAGATTAGATAGTACTTTATTCATTCCGTCAGGAGAGTTCCTTCAGGAAAATTACAATTTTCAGCACAATCCCATTCAAGATCAGACAAACATTACAGGGAGACAGAACAGGATCGCTGACGGGTCTGCCGGCTTCCAGCGCCCCTTACAAAAAAAGATGAGATACAGGTAAACAAGGGGGGGGGAATAGAAGATTAAAATGAAATTAAAAAATCGATCTTAGCCTGGGCCTTGGAGAGGGGGTGCAAACTGAGGCCAAGGGGAAAAAACAACAAACAAAAAAAACAACTCATAGCCATAGTACACATCCCTCTTCCATGTGTGGAAGAGGGAAACTTCAAACATCAAAGAACACAGAGGACATTTAAGGACATTAAAGACATTAAAGATATGGCCTTTCATTAATATCTCGATATGTTTAGGCCAGTGGTTCTCAACCCCCTGTGAAGATTTTTTTAATTCAAGTAACCCCTAATCAGAGCATAGCATTTTTGGTTGGAAAATAAAAAGAGAAAGAAGTAAAATCCAGCACTATGTCATCAGTTTCTGATTTATTAAGTTGTACAACAGTGCAAAATATTGCTCATTTGTAGTAGTCTTTCTTGAACTATTTGGAAAAAAATAATAAAAATAACTAAGAACTTGTTGAAAAATAAACAAGTGATTCAATTATAAATAAATATTTCTACACATAGAAGTAATCATCAACTAAAAGTGCCCTCTTTGGGGGTTTTAATACAAAAATCCATCTGGAGTCATGAACTTAATTCTAAACATTTCTTCACAAAAAAAGAAATCTTTAACATCAATATTTATGGAACATGTCCTCAAAAAATCCAGCTGTCAACACTGAATATTGCATTGTTGCATTTCTTTTCACAGTTTATGAACTTACATTCATATTTGGTTGAAGTATTATTCAATAATTATATTTATAAAGGATTTTTGTATTGTTGCTATTTTTAAAAAATCTCACGTACCCCTTGGCATACCTTCAAGTACCCCCATTTGAGAACCACTGCATTAAACAATGCATCCAGGCCCATCCGATGACTATTCCCCACACCCGCTTTGTTTTAGCAATCAAGACTATTTCAGTTGTCTCTATCCTTTTTTGTGGGGACATTGTTGATTGTCATGTCATGTACGGATGTACTTTGTGGACGCCATCTGCTCCACACGCTGTAAGTCTTTGCTGTCGTCCAGCATTCTGTTTTTGTTTACTTTGTAGCCAGTTCAGTTATAGTTTCGTTTTCCATAGCCATTTCTAAGCTTTAATGGGGTTTTTTTAGCGGAAATTGACTTTTTTGCCGATATCCGATATTGTCCAACTTTTAATTACCGATTCCGATATATACAGTCTTTTCACAGTTTATGAACTTACATTGATATTTTGTTGAAGTATTATTGAATAAATATATCTATAAAGGATTTTTGAATTTTTGCTATTTTTAGAATCTTTTAAAAAAAAATCTCACGTACCCCATTTCATACCTTCAAGTACCCCCACCCCCATTTGAGAACCACTGGTTTAGGCCATGTCCCGATACACCATATATATCTCCATATTTTGCCTAAGCCTTGAATGAACACTTGATGCATATAATCACAGCAGTGAAGTGCATTGTGGGTCATGGAATGCTAACTGCTATATGCTACTGCCTTAGATATTAAAATGGATCATTTCATCGTTGGCGTTAACTTATAAAAACTGAGAAGGGCTGAACAAAAATGGCACCGAAAAGGAAATCATGTACTGCAGATTACAAGCTGGACGTAGTGAAATATGCAGCAGAAAACCACAAGAGGAAGCGGCTCATACCTTTGGAGTTGGCAGAGTTGTTTAGAAGCGACATCGAGGAAGAAGTTTTCATGGGATTTATGGATTAGGAGTGAGAGATAGTTTGGTAAAGGTATAGCATGTTCTATATGTTATAGTTATTTGAATGACTCTTACCATAATATGTTAGGTTAACATAGCAGTTGCTTATTTATGCCTCATATAACCTACACTTATTCAGCCTGTTGTTCACTATTCTTTATTTTAAATTGCCTTTCAAATGTCTATTCTTGGTGTTGGGTTTTATTTATTTTATTTATTCATTTATTTCGGCAATCTTCACATAAAACAAAGAACAACAACAAAAAAAAAACACTCATTTGAGCAATGATTGAGCCGAAAGGGTGTAGGTTGAAGCAACGCTTATATAAACCTACCCCATCACAACAAGAACAAGGTTCAAAATATATAAAATCTAAAACATGCTTCACTTATATTACTTTTTTTTTTAAACAATATATAAGCAACATATATGTAGCACACGTCTTATATACACAGTTTAACATTTAAATCAAACATATACATTTGTACACTTATATATGTATATATATATATATATATATACACAATTTATTTGAATTCCATATAAAGTGGTACTATATACATTTTAATATAACCTATATGTATAATTATGAAATCATAAATTGTATTTATATACATATTATATATTATTGTCTTTCTAAAACAATGTTTGCTCTTCTTTCTTATATTTACTAATGATAAATGATTTAAAAAGCTTTTTAAACTGGTTTATGTTGGTGCTGTGTTTTATTTCATCCTTTAAACCGTTCCATATTTTAACCCCTGCTATTGTTATACTCATTCGTTTCTGCGTTGTTCTACAATATTGGATCTTAAAAAGTAGTTCACCTCTTAAATTATAATTCCCTTCTCTCTGTAAAAATCTTCTCTGTAACCCTGTTGGAAGTAAATCTTTACTTGCTTTATAAATCATTTGGGCAGTCTTGAGTTGGATGAGATCTGGTAGTTTTAAATCAAATGTTTTTATAAATAATCCATTAGTGTGTTATCAAATAAATTTCCCCCAAAAATGCGACTTATACTCCAGTGTGACTTATATATGTTTTTTTTTTCTTCTTTATTATGCATTTTCAACCGGTGCGACATATACTCTGGATTTATAATCCGAAAAATACGGTATTTTCAATGTGCAATCAAATCTTTATTTATATAGCACATTTAAAATTTACCACAGGGGTAGCCAAAGTGCTGTACAATAGGCAGGTTAAAAATGAGAACCGAGCAAACACAACACAACACAAACAAAACATGATAAAAAATAAATAAATAAAATAAAAATAAACAAAACATAAAAACGGTGTGGCTGTTGATCAATTATGTCTTGCAGTCGCTTACTGCGTCTACAGAAGCCAATCAATGAATGCTTTGTATATTTTATATATGATTTCATTTGCCTTATAAGTGTAACTGCATGCATCTTTAAAGCCTTGCCTACAGATACATTTTACTTGTTTATCTGAACAAAACATTCACATTTTAGCTTTTGTGTTAAAGCTGTCAAAACAAATTAGTCTCACATTTTATCCATCCATCCATCCATTTTCTATCGCTTATTCCCTTTCGGGGTTGCGGGAGTCGCTGGCGCCTATCTCAGCTACAATCGGGCGGAAGGCGGGGTACACCCTGGACAAGTCACCACCTCATCGCAGGGCCAACACAGACAGACAACATTCACACTCACATTCACACACAAGGCCAATTTAGTGTTGCCAATCTACCATTCGTAATCAATTTATTTTCATTTTACAATGGGGGGATCAATAAAAATAGCTTCTATTTTGAACACTCCTGTCATTAATTTTGGATCAAGAGTTTGCATTTGGACGGCATGTAAGAGCGAGCGAAGAAAGAGTAAGTCAAGTGTAAAACGCTTCGCAATGATAATAGAAGAGTTCACTCACCAAGAATTTCATCAAAGATTTTATAAAGTCCAGGAACATAGGTAATTTCCCTCTGGTTCATTCCAACCTCTTCATCAAAAACCCACATAAGCTGGAGGGAAAGAAAGAAAATAGATATAGAAAAGAACATACATATATACATATATATACATAGAAAAGCTTTGTATGAGGAAAGGCAAGATTATTTTATATCTCAGACGTGCCTCCGTGGTTTGATTTCACATTTTCAGGACATATGCAGATCCCAAATACACAAAGGCGGGAACCAATAGGTAAGAAACGTTGCTTTTACTTAAAAGGGCCCCTTTAACCCTTGTATTATGTTGGAAAAAATGACGTTGATTATGTTGCGGGTCGTTTTGACCCATACTGTGTAAATGCGCTCAAAACAGTCAAGAAAACAGGTTAAACCAATAACAATTTATTTTAGGTTATATAAACATTTAGAAAAGTGACATACAATAAATTTTTTATTCCAATTGTATTATGTTATGGGTCAATTTGACCCATTTCTGTTTTTGTGTTGATCAAAGTACTGGTTATCCTTTCTTTTTTTTGCTGAAATCTGGTGACTTTTCCTCATCTAGGGTCATGAACTGGTGTGTAAATCTGGATACTTCGTTGTGTAGTGGAATGTTTGTGCAGAGTTTGTATAAAAAGATGATGTTGCGAGTCATTTTGACCCAGGCGCTTTAATGTGGGTAAATAGCTGTTCAGATCCAAAAATAAACATGTCTCCTTGATGTACTTTTTACTTCTATGTACAATTGTTTGTATTTTGATTGTCTCTGAGACCCAGAGCCAGGTGTGAGAGAGAACTTTCTCACACTTGTCCTTGTCTCCTCAGATGTCATCCTTCTGGAGCTCATTTTTGGTGAGTTTGTCAAAGAGATGACATGAGAACAGTGACAAGGACAAGTTTGAGAAAGTTCCCTCTCTTCACACACCTGGCTCTGGGTCTCTGAGGCAATCAAAATACAAACAATTGTACATCAAAGAGACTTGTTTATTTTTGCTATTTACCCACATTAAAGTGTCTGGGTCAAAATGACCCGCAACATCATCTTTGTATACAAACTCTGCAAGACATTCCACTACTCAATAAAGTGTCCAGATTTTACACACCAGTTCATGACCCTAGATGAGGAAAAGTCACCAAATTTCAGCAAGAAAAAGAAAGGATAACCAGTACTTTGATAAACACAAAAACTGAAATGGGTTAAATTGACCCTCAACATAATAGAAGGGTTAAAGCAAACAAATTTGCTATGTCTGTTAGCAAAGTTTTGCCCTTGAATACGAACCACACCCAAAATCAATAAAAGTAGCTTCTGTCTCTGTGAAAGAGGGGATGAGGGACCCTCAAATATACACAAGCAAAAAAATAAATAAAATGGCAAAATTAAGTTATTGTGACCAAAGTGATTGTCAGAATAATTGTATATAACTTATCACACAACTTGTTTGCTCGGAATGCAGGTTGCCCTGCGAGAAGACAAAAGCTGTCTTTGTAAACCTTCACTGAGGGCAATTAGGATGCAACGTGGAGTTGTCGGTTTCTTTGATCTATTGGACTGCCACAGGAAGGACCCGAAATCTACAAGCAAAGAGGAGGCAAACCTGACACCGCTCTTAGCACATTTTCTTTGAAGTGTTTAATACGGAGTGCAGCAGCTGTTTATGACCCCCTTTCCTTAGAAGCAGCTGCAGCTATGTAATCAGGAAATGCCAAAATAAAGGAAGGGGGCGTGGAACCCATTACTCAGAGCGTGGGGTAGTACTGTACGAGGGTACAGGTTCACGCACTTTCCTCATGAGCTAAATTTAAACATGTCTCTGTTTGAGTCCTTGCTTCTTGTCTTGTTTAATAGATAGTTCGGTGTTTGAACCTGACAGTTATTACAGTTATTACAGTTATCATCATTGCATTGTGCTCAAATAGTACTTATATACAGTATATACACTAACCAAGTTGTAGTTTCTTTTTAACAACTAAAATAGACACAAAATATACTTTATTGGCAGATGAAACATTAAATATTTTTCTGGTTTCATAAGAGCGACATTATTTTTATTTGTGTAATAGAACAGTTGTTGATGGACACGTGACGGACTCTTGGGAGAAAGACTGCCGCCCTTTCAGGCGAGGGCCTTGGAGATCTAAATATTGGGAACTGTGATAACAGTTAAAGTACCCCAGAGCTGCCACAAATGATTGGAGGATGCGATCAGAGCAGTGGGGACTCAGACTTATGTGATTCTGGAAAATTCAGTGTTCCCTCGCTACAACACGGTTCACTTTACGCTGCCTGTTCCGTGGTCTTCATACTGTGATAATATTGGACCATGGTTTTAATACTGTGGTAATATTGTACTATGGTCTTAATTCTGTGATAATATTGTACTATAGTCTTAATTCTGTGATAATATTGTACCATGGTCTTAATACTGAAAAATAATATCGTACCGTGGTCTTAATACTGTGATAATATCGTACCGTGGTCTTAATACTGTGATAATATCGTACTGTGGTCTTAATACTGTGATAATATCGTACTGTGGTCTTAATACCGTGATAATATTGTACCGTGGTCTTAATTAATACTGTGATTTCGTACTGTGGTCTTAATACTGTGATAATATTGTACCGTAGTCTTAATACTGTGATAATATTGTACTATGGTCTTAATACTGTGATAATATTGTACCGTGGTCTAAATGCTGTGATAATATTGTACTGTGGTCTTAATACTGCGATAATATCGGACCGTGGTTGTAATACTGTGATAATATTGTACCGTGGTCTTAATACTGCGATAATATTGGACCGTGGTCTTAATACTGCGATAATATCGGACCGTGGTTTTAATACTGTGATAATATTGTACCGTGGTCTTAATACTGTGATTTCGTGCTGTGGTCTTAATACTGTGATAATATTGTACCGTGTCTTAATACTGTGATTTCGTACTGTGGTCTTAATACCGTGATATTGTACCGTGGTCTTAATACCGTGATATTGTACCGTGGTCTTAATACTGTGATAATATCGTACTGTAGTCTTAATACTGTGATAATATTGTACCGTGGTCTTAATACTGTGATAATATTGTACCGTAGTCTCAACACTGTTATAATATCGGACCGTGGTCGTAATACTGCGATAATTTTGTACCGTGGTTTTAATACTGTGATAATATTGTACCGTGGTCTTAATACTGTGATAATATTGTACCGTAGTCTCAACACTGTTATAATATCGGACCGTGGTCGTAATACTGCGATAATTTTGTACCGTGGTTTTAATACTGTGATAATATTGTACCGTGGTCTTAATACTGTGATTTCGTACTGTGGTCTTAATACCGTGATAATATCGTACTGTGGTCTTAATACCGTGATATTGTACCGTGGTCTTAATACTGTGATAATATTGTACCGTAGTCTCAACACTGTTATAATATCGGACCGTGGTCGTAATACTGCGATAATTTTGTACCGTGGTTTTAATACTGTGATTTCGTACTGTGGTCTTAATACCGTGATAATATCGTACTGTGGTCTTAATACCGTGATATTGTACCGTGGTCTTAATACTGTGATAATATTGTACCGTGGTCTTAATACCGTGATAATATCGTATTGTAGTCTTAATACTGTGATAATATTGTACCGTGGTCTTAATACTGAGATAATATTGCACCGTGGTCTTAATACTGTGATAATATTGTACCGTGGTCTTAATACTGTGATAATATTGTACCGTAGTCTCAACACTGTTATAATATCGGACCGTGGTCGTAATACTGCGATAATTTTGTACCGTGGTTTTAATACTGTGATAATATTGTACCGTGGTCTTAATACTGTGATTTCGTACTGTGGTCTTAATACCGTGATAATATCGTACTGTGGTCTTAATACCGTGATATTGTACCGTGGTCTTAATACTGTGATAATATTGTACCGTGGTCTTAATACTGTGATAATATTGTACCGTGGTCTTAATACCGTGATAATATCGTATTGTAGTCTTAATACTGTGATAATATTGTACCGTGGTCTTAATACTGAGATAATATTGCACCGTGGTCTTAATACTGTGATAATATTGTACCGTGGTCTTAATACTGTGATAATATTGTACCGTGGTCTTAATACTGTGATAATATTGTACCGTGGTCTTAATACTGTGATAATATTGTACCGTGGTCTTAATACTGTGATAATATTGTACCGTGGTCTTAATACTGTGATAATATTGTACCGTGGTCTTAATACCGTGATAATATTGTACCGTGGTCTTAATACCGTGATAATATCGTATTGTAGTCTTAATACTGTGATAATATTGTACCGTGGTCTTAATACTGAGATAATATTGCACCGTGGTCTTAATACTGTGATAATATTGTACCGTGGTCTTAATACCGTGATAATATCGTACTGTAGTCTTAATACTGTGATAATATTGTACCGTGGTCTTAATACTGTGATAATATTGTACCGTAGTCTCAACACTGTTATAATATCGGACCGTGGTCGTAATACTGCGATAATTTTGTACCGTGGTTTTAATACTGTGATAATATTGTACCGTGGTCTTAATACTGTGATTTCGTACTGTGGTCTTAATACCGTGATAATATCGTACTGTGGTCTTAATACCGTGATATTGTACCGTGGTCTTAATACTGTGATAATATTGTACCGTGGTCTTAATACCGTGATAATATCGTATTGTAGTCTTAATACTGTGATAATATTGTACCGTGGTCTTAATACTGAGATAATATTGCACCGTGGTCTTAATACTGTGATAATATTGTACCGTGGTCTTAATACTGTGATAATATTGTACCGTGGTCTTAATACTGTGATAATATTGTACCGTGGTCTTAATACTGTGATAATATTGTACCGTGGTCTTAATACTGTGATAATATTGTACCGTGGTCTTAATACTGTGATAATATTGTACCGTGGTCTTAATACTGTGATAATATTGTACCGTGGTCTTAATACCGTGATAATATCGTATTGTAGTCTTAATACTGTGATAATATTGTACCGTGGTCTTAATACTGTGATAATATCGTACTGTGGTCTTAATACCGTGATAATATCGTACTGTCGTCTTAATACCGTGATATTGTACCGTGGTCTTAATACTGAGATAATATTGTACCGTGGTCTTAATACTGTGATAATATTGTACTATGGTCTAAATGCTGTGATAATATCGGACCGTGGTTGTAATACTGCGATAATATTGTACCGTGGTTTTAATACTGTGATAATATCGTACCGTGGTCTTAATACTGCGATAATATTGGACCGTGGTCTTAATACTGCGATAATATTGTACCGTGGTTTTAATACTGTGATTTCGTACTGTGGTCTTAATACTGTGATAATATCGTACTGTGGTCTTAATACTGTGATAATATCGTACCGTGGTCTTAATACTGTGATAATATTGTACCGTGGTCTTAATACTGTGATTTCGTACCGTGGTCTTAATACTGTGATAATATTGTACCGTGTTCTTAATACCGTGATAATATTGTACCGTGGTTTTAATACTGTGATTTCGTACTGTGGTCTTAATACTGTGATAATATCGTACTGTGGTCTTAATACCGTGATAATATCGTACCGTAGTCTCAACACTGTGATAATATTGTACCGTGGTCTTAATAGTTAGTTAGCAGTGTGGAAGCGAGACACACATTTAGTGCTGGTACCCGCTGCAGTGGAAACAGGGCAAACAGGTTGATGTGGGCCTGACATGAGTGGTGGCAAACACAATGGTTGTAAAGAGAAGGACAAGGTTGTGTTTAGTTTACCTGTGTGATGGGCTCCACAGAACCTATATAGGTGTCAGGACGGAGCAGGATGTGTTCCAGCTGGGTCTTCTTCTGGTACACTCTCTCCACCGACAACTTGGAACTCAGCTTGTCTTTCTTGTTCACTTCCAATTTACCAGCATCGCCCCTGCCATTTGCTGCCTCCTGCTGGGCAACATGTAGTACTACTTAATACTGTACGCTTGTACAACCAAGAGAAATGTATTCCAACCACAGTAGTGCAAAAGCAACGGATTTAAAAACTCCTTTTTTAAGACGTGCCATCACCAAACTGTAGAATTATTACATATAGGAGGGTTTGGAGATGGTTGGAACATGGAAGATGGGTAGAAGCTAGGGGTGTAACGATACATGTATTTGTATTGAACATTGATTGATTGATGTTGTGTTACGGTGCGGATGTTCTCCCAAAATGTGTTTGTCATTCTTGTTCGGTGTGGGTTCACAGTGTGGCGCATATTTGTAACAGTGTTGGCGTTGCTTATACGGCCTGTGATAGCGAAATTACTTATACTTGTTTAAATAGATGATGTTCTTTGAACTGGGCACCAAAAGTTGTTTATTAGGTTTAGGAATGTGACACTCTGCAATAGGCCTCTAATCTGATCGGGCTCTTTCTCCTGTGTCTTTGATGTGACATGTGGACTAGAGTTGACGTGGGCATGTGTTTTCCCTCTTCCTGACCCCCAAGAGAGCTAAATTGTTCTCCTTTCCTGAGTGACCCCCCCCCCCTGGGCAAACGACACCCTCTCCCCTTCACAGGACTTTGGGTATTCATTCCACTGGTGTACTGTATGTAAATGAGCATGGCGGGTGGGACTTCTGAGAATGTATTATCATGTCAAATTCTAAAGGGGTTAGAACAAGCTGGAACGAACGGCTGTGTCGTTCTGGTTTGGTCTCGCTTTGCAAAGCTTTTCATTATTTGTTTGTTACTTTAATAAATCATTTTAAAGCTATTTGTCACTAAAGGATCGTCTTTAAGAAATTTCCACGACAGGCCACCCTCAGTGTGACCTGTATGGCTGTTGACTAAGTATGCGTTGCATTCACTTGTGTGTGTGAAAAGCCGTAGATATCAACTGTTCTGTACTTCTCCCTACGTCCGTGTACCACTCTGTACAGCGCCGTTTTTAAAAAGTAATTTATTAAAATTTTTGAAACCGATACCGATCATTTCCGATATTACATTTAAAAGCATTTATCGGCGAGTATATCGGCAGACCGATGTTATCAGACATCTTTAGTGATTATACATAACGTGTTTATGTGTGCTATGGAAAATGAGTTTTTTTTCCTTTGGACTCAGTCTGGACCCCCTACCGAGTGTCCAGCCTTTGACTGATATTTTTTACTCTTCCCTCCTTCCCCAATATCACCTTTTTCCCACCTTTTATAAGGAGCACCATAAGTGGCGCTCCTGTTCTTGTCTCCCTGCTCTTAGTGGAACTGTGCCGAAAATGTAATTTTAGTTCTTATATGTCTTGTACAAAATGGATAATAAACATCATCTTGAATCTTGAATTGTGCAAAGCAGTAATCAGAGCAAATGGTGGGTATTTTGAAGAAACTAGAACAGGGGTGTCAAACTCAAATACAGAGTGGGCCAAAATGTAAAACTGAACAAAGCCGCGGGGCCAAGGTTGAACAAATGAACCTTTTAATAGAGACCCACACAATTTTTGCATTGAATATTGAACAAGCAAGGCTTATATATCTTTATAGTGACATGCAAAATCCAGTTTCAAATAATAATAATATCAATGGCATATCAAATACAATTTTAATCAAAATTTGATGCCTCTTTTCTATTTCCAGCCTTCTGAGGTAAATATCAAAATAAACTTTTCCCACAGGCTAATAATACATTTGAAAATAAAATAACAATGAATGAATCAAACATTCAAGCCTTGAAGTAGCAAGAGAAAGTGTTAATTATTGCTCAGTTTGCTACACTGATTTGCTTCAACACTGAATATGGAACAAGCAACACTTATATAACTTAATAGTGCAAAACCAAAACTTTCAAAAAAACAAATGAAAAAACAGCAATGGTATATTAAATTATTTCAATGAAAAATGTAATGCTTCTTTTCTATTTGCAGCCTTCTGAGGTAAATATCAACATTGACTTTTTCCACAGACTAGTACATTTGGTTTGGTGGTAGCGGGGGGTTGTATATTGTAGCGTCCCGGAAGAGTACGTGCTGCAAGGGCTTCTGGGTATTTCTTCTGTTGTGTTTACGTTGTGTTACGGTGCGAATGTTCTCCCAAAATGTGTTTGTCGTTGTTAGGTGTGGGTTCACAGTGTGGCGCATATTTGTAACAGTGTTAAAGTTGTTTATACGTCCACCCTCAGTGTGACCTGTATGGCTGTTGAGCAAGTAGAACTTCGGGAGTCTCCCAGGAAAATCGGGAAGGTTGGCTAGTATGAGTGAATGAACCGCCGCCTTATAATGCCGGCGGGCCAGCTTTAATGTTAATTTGATATTGCCTCAGGGGCCAAATTTGGCCCGCGGGCCAGAGTTTGACACCCATGAACTAGAATATAAAACATCCATCCATTTTTTCTACCGCTTGTCCCTTTTGGGGGTTTGGGGAGTGCTGGAGCATAATATCAGCTGCATTCGGGCGGAAAGCGTGGTACACCCTGCACAAGTCACCACCTTATCAAACATGATTTCAATTATTTCACCATTTTTTGTTAAATACAAAACCCCACATGTGTTTATTCATACTTTTGATGTGATCATCTACAATGTAAAATAGTCAAAAACAACAAAACAAAACACATTGAATGAGAAGGTGTGTCCAAACTTTTGGCCTGTACTGTACAATTATTAAATACACATGGTACTGGGATTAAAAAAGCATATAGTATCTAATTTAATTTTGGTAGAAGTAATTAAAGTTAAAGGTAAAGTACCACTGATAGTCTCACACACACACACACATAGGGGGTGGGGAAATTACTCTCTGCGTTAGACCCATCCCCTTTTACATATTTGTAACCAAGTACAGTAAAGTTATTACATATTTGAAATCAAGTACAGTAAAGTTATTACATATTTGTAACCAAGTGGAGTATGCAGTTATTACACATGTTTAAACACTAAATGTCATGTAAATTTCCAAAAACTGAAGACGTTGGACTTTTCCAATGCAGTGGTTCTCAACCTTTTTTCAGTGATGTACCCCCTGTGAAGATTTTTTTTTAATTAAAGTACCCACTAATCAGAGCAAAGCATTTTTTGTTGAAAAAAAAAGCGATAAAGAAGTAAAATACAGCACTATGTCATCAGTTTCTGATTTATTAAATTGTATAACAGTGCAAAATATTGCTCATTTGTAGTGGTCTTTCTTGAACTATTTGGAAAAAAAGATATAAAAATAACTTGTTGAAAAATAAACAAGTGATCAATTATAAATGCAGATGTCTACACATAGAAGTAATCATCAACTGAAAGAGACATCTTTGGGGATTGTAATAGAGATCCATCTGGATCCATCAACTTCATTCTAAACTTTTCTTCACAAAAAAAGAAAACTTAAACATGAATATTTATGGAACATGTCCACAAAAAATCATGCTGTCAACACTGAATATTGCATTGTTGCATTTCTTTTCACACTTTATGAACTTACATACATATTTTGTTGAAGTATTATTCGATAAATATATTTATAAAGGATATTTGAATTGTTGCTATTTTTAGAATCTTTAAAAAAAATCTCACATACCCCTTGGCATACCTTCAAGTACCCCCAGGGGTACGTGTACCCCCATTTGAGAACCGCTGATGTAATGCATGGTTATATCCACTCACAGCTATGATTGTAGTTTTAGCACCTGATTAAAAAGTACAATTCATCATATCCAACTTAAGCCACATGAGTGGACATGAACGTGTCATGAATTGATTATAAACAATATATGTGACAATCATTGGTACTTTTTTTTACCTTTATATTAAATATTATGGAATAAAATGTAAAGGATATTTACATGGACTTATGTCAAGTGAGTGGACATGAACGTGTCATGAATTGATCATAAACAATACGTATATGAAGAGTACATTTTTTGGAACATGGGCGGTATAGCTCGGTTGGTAGAGTGGCCGTGCCAGAAACTTGAGAGTTGCGGGTTCGATTCCTGCTTGTGCCATCCTAGTCACTGCCGTTGTGTCTTTGGGCAAGACACTTTATCCACCTGCTCCCAGTGCCACCCACACTGCTTTAAATGTAACTTAGATATTGGGTGTCACTATGTAAAGCGCTTTGAGTCACTTGAGAAAAGCGCTATATAAATATAATTCACTTCACTTCACATTTTAAATTGCATAAGAATATAATGGAGTTTTGTTGTCATTATTCAAGTGAACATGTTCAAAGAACAACAAAATTGGAGCAGATCCCCGAAGGTTCATACACAATAATATAGAAATATAAATAGTAAAAAAGAAGATATGTATCTATATATGTATATATCCACACACATGCATTTACCCATAAATATGCATATATATACATATACACATACAACATTATTGCACATTGTAGTCCGAAAAATTAAAACACATAAATATTATGGAATATAAAGTAAAGGATATTTCCATGGACTTATGTCAAGTGAGTGTAGATGAAGATGTCATAAATTAATTATAAACAATATATAAAAAATAATGTAAAGGATATTTACATTGACTTATGTCAAATGAGTGGACATGAAGGTCTCATGAATTGATTATAAACAATACATCAAATACTATGAAATATAATGAAAATGGATATTTACATGGACTTATGACAAATGAGTGGACATGAACCTGTCATGAATTGAATATAAACATAATGTATGAGTACATACAAAATATTATGGAATATAATGTAAAGGATATGTACATGTACTTATGTCAAGTGAGTGGACATGAATGTGTCATGAATTGATTATAAACAATATATAAACAAATAATGTAAACCATATTTACATGGTCTTATGTCAAATGAGTGGACATGAATGTGTCATAAATTGATTATAAACAATATATAAAAAATAATTTAAACCATATTTACATGGACTATTGACAAATGAGAGGAAATAAACATGAATTGATTACAAACAATATATAAAATAGTATGAAATATATCCATCCATCCATCCATTTTCTACCGCTTATTCCCTTTGGGCTCGCGGGGGGGTGCTTATCTCAGCTACAATCGGGCGGAAGGCGGCGTACACCCTGGACAAGTCGCCAAGGGTCAAGACGGATAGACAACATTCACACACTAGGGACCATTTAGTGTTGACAATCAACTTATCCCCAGCCCGGGATTGAACCCTGTCTACTCAGGACCTTGTATATTGTGAGGCAGACACACTAACCCCTCCTCCACCGTGCTGCTAATGCAAAGGATATTTACATGGACTTATGTCAATTGAGCGGACATGAATGTATTATAAACATAATATACAATATTTATAAAATGATATAGAGAATATTTACATAATTATATAGAGAATATTTCCATGGACTTATGTCAAATGAGTGGATATGAATGTCTCATGAATTGATTATAAACAATATATAAAATAGTTTGAAAAATAATGTAAAGGATATTTCCATGGACTTATGTCAAATGAGTGGATATGAACGTCTCATGAATTGATTATAAACAATGTATATAATAGTATGAAAAATAATGTAAAGGATATTTCCATGGACTTATGTCAAATGAGTGGATATGAACGTCTCATGAATTGATTATAAACAATATATAAAATAGTTTGAAAAATAATGTAAAGGATATTTCCATGGACTTATGTCAAATGAGTGGATATGAACGTCTCATGAATTGATTATAAACAATATATAAAATAGTTTGAAAAATAATGTAAAGGATATTTCCATGGACTTATGTCAAATGAGTGGATTATGAATGTCTCATGAATTGATTATAAACAATAAATAAATCAGTATGAAAAATAATGTAAAGGATATTTCCATGGACTTACGTCAAATGAGTGGATATGAATGTCTCATGAATTGATTATAAACAATATATATAATAGTATGAAAAATAATGTAAAGGATATTTCCATGGACTTATGTCAAATGAGTGGATATGATCGTCTCATGAATTGATTATAAACAATATATAAAATAGTATGAAAAATAATGTAAAGGATATTTCCATGGACTTATGTCAAATGAGTGGACATGAACTATAAGAGTACATACAGCATATTTACATGGAATTATTTCAATTGAGCGGTCATGAATGTGTTATAAACATAATATAGAATATTTATAAAATGATATAGAAAATATTTACATGGACTTATGTCTGGATGAACGTGTCATGAATGTACACAATGTGAAGTGAATTACATTTATATAGCGCTTTTCTCTCGTGACTCAAAGCGCTTTTACATAGTGAAAGCCGATATCTAAGTGACATTTGAACCAGTGTGGGTGGCACCGGGAGCAGGTGGGTCAAGCGTCTTGCCCAAGGACACAACGGCAGTGACGAGGATGGCGGAAGCGGGAATCGAACCTGGAACCCTCAAGTTGCTGCCACGGCCGCTCTACCGACTGAGTATGTGCATAAACACCGTCGGCAAATGTAAATGTATAAGATAAATGAAGGTATGGACTGGGAGATATATATAAAATATTATAAGATATATAATATCAGTCTTTATTTACCGTCCAAGCAGCCATCTTTCTTTGTCAGCTTCTTCTTCTTCTTGGGATTCCTCAATTCTTCTTGCAATACAAAAAAACGGCGTCAGTGGTAGAGAATGTAGACAAGCGGCATGTTGTTGTTGTTGTTTAGTAAAAAGCGGAGAGTTAGAAGCATGAATGAGGCAAAAAAAAGAGCAAGATGGAGTCGCGGCTATTGTTCAAACACAATCAGGCCTAACTTGGAACAAAGATGCTAACCGGGACACTCTTCTCTACACACTGCGCAAGGCCAACTAATAACTGCTACACTGCGTTAAATATTAAGACAAATGAAGAAGGTGGAAGTGGAAACAGGACTGAAAGTATACATTAAGAAGGGGGAGTGAGGAAAAAAAGTCAAAGAATATTTGCTAAATGCAGCGTCCGTCCACCACCGCCATCTGCAAAGCGGGCAACCAATCAGCGGGCGGGGAGATCAACCAATCACAGGAGGTCTTTTTCCCACAACTCGCCGGCTCGTCCAATAGGAGGACGCGTAAGTTGTTTCGCTGTAAAATGGCGATGCAGATTAGCGATGCCGGTAATAGACATGTAAGCAATGTTTACAACTTTTCATGCAAAATATCTTTACATTCATCTTTTCTCAATGGGAATTATTTATTCAAAGAGGAGAATAGTTTTATAGAATATATCTACTGGATGTAGATATTACATTTGGATTACTAGTTTATTGTTTTTTATTGACATCCAGCATCAGACATTCGGATCCATTACGTCATGTATATGTTGTCTGCCCTAAATGTCAAAATATGTTTTTGTTTTCATCCTAACAATACCACACCAAAAGAAACAGCGGAAAAACAAAATATTTGAGAACAAATAAATAACACATTATTAATAATAATGTATTAATAATACTTTAAAGTACTAACTAATAACCCAACAATAACATGCCTAGTTTCTCTTGTTATATTCCTATTTTAATATTATATTTCTATTCTCAATGTTGCTGTTTATTTTTATTCTTATTGTAATATTTTTCCATTTCGTTTCCATTTACACCGCCGTTATCCATCCATCCATCCATACATCTTCTTCCGCTTATCCGAGGTCGGGTCGCGGGGGCAACAACCTAAGCAGGGAAACCCAGACTTCCCTTTCCCCGGCCACTTCGTCGTTATTTACTTTTTAAATTTGATCTCAATTCTGTACACTGCTGCTGGAATTTTAATTTTCCTGAGGGAACTCTCCTGAAGGAATTAAAGTACTATCAATCTGTTATTGATTATTAGTTTAAAGTAGGAAAAAATCAAAATGTCATGAAAGCCCTCAAGTTATTTTTTGTGGTGTCTCTATAATTTTAATCTAACTGGTTTTATTGTACGTGGAGCGTATTTATTTTGTGTTGATACGTAAATTGCTCAAGCTGCTTTATTTTATTTGTATAATCAACATTCATTGTTGTTCAAACGTGAATGTGTGTAGGTTTTGTACTGTAGTTTACTCTGAATACACTGTAGTACTGTTTTTATACCGTAGTACAAGGTTCCCCAACTTTTTTTCCCATTGCATTATTTTCTCGGACCGGCTTTCTAAGGATGGCAGATAAAAACAGCAAAAAAAAATGTTTTCCTTTGGCTCCAATCTGGTACATTAACATTTTGTACGCGTATTAATGTGCATTGTCCCGTGTTGTAATATACATCTATTAACCATCGTATTGGTGTGATTACTGAGACAGGCTAAAGTCAATTAGAAAAAAATGCGGTAGTTTATAAATCAATTAATGTTTGTGTGCGGCCCGGAAGCAAATGAATCACGGACCAATACTGGTCCCCGGACCGGTGGTTGGGGACCACTGCTGTAGTACACTTATTATCCACTTTGACGATGGTTTAGTTAACTGTGTCAGATATTTTGGTGCTGCGAGTCTTAATAAATGCATCTTAAATGTGATTGGGATTGGTGGGAAGGTTAAATCAAATTAAGTTAAGGTTTTATTAATAATCAATCAATCAATCAATGTTTATTTATATAGCCCCAAATCACAAATGTCTCAAAGGACTGCACAAATCATTACGACTACAACATCCTCGGAAGAACCCACAAAAGGGCAAGGAAAACTCACACCCAGTGGGCAGGGAGAATTCACATCCAGTGGGACGCCAGTGACAATGCTGACTATGAGAAACCTTGGAGAGGACCTCAGATGTGGGCAACCCCCCCCCTCTAGGGGACCAAAAGCAATGGATGTCGAGCGGGTCTAACATGATACTGTGAAAGTTCAATCCATAGTGGCTCCAACACAGCCGCGAGAGTTCAGTTCAAGCAGATCCAAGACAGCAGCGAGAGTCCCGTCCACAGGAAACCATCTCAAGCGGAGGCGGATCCGCAGCGTAGAGATGTCCCCAACCGATACATAAGTAACAACACAAGTAGTATTATATGTAATAGAAAACAATAGTACATTAAAACCATAATTACAGCACAATGGTAATGATAGTAACATCCATCCATCTTCTTCCGCTTATCCGAGGTCGGGTCGCGGGGGCAGCAGCCTAAGCAGGGAAGCCCAGACTTCCCTCTCCCCAGCCACTTCGTCTAGCTCTTCCCGGGGGATCCCGAGGCGTTCCCAGGCCAGCCGGGAGACATAGTCTTCCCAACGTGTCCTGGGTCTTCCCCGTGGCCTCCTATCAGTTGGACATGCCCTAAACAGCTCCCTAGGGAGGCGTTCGGGTGGCATCCTGACCAGATGCCCGAACCACCTCATCTGGCTCCTCTCGATGTGAAGGAGCAGCGGCTTTACTTTGAGTTCCTCCCGGATGGCAGAGCTTCTCACCCTATCTCTAAGGGAGAGACCCAAACTCATTTGGGCCGCTTGTACCCGTGATCTTATCCTTTCGGTCATAACCCAAAGCTCATGACCATAGGTGAGGATGGGAACGTAGATCGACCGGTAAATTGAGAGCTTTGCCTTCCGGCTCAGCTCCTTCTTCACCACAACGGATCGGTACAACGTCCGCATTACTGAAAACGCCGCACCGATCCGCCTGTCGATCTCACCATCCACTCTTCCCACACTCGTGAACAAGACTCCTAGGTACTTGAACTCCTCCACTTGGGGCAGGGTCTCCTCCCCAACCCGGAGATGGCACTCCACCCTTTTCCAGGAGAGAACCATGGACTCGGATTTGGAGGTGCTGATTCTCTTTCCGGCCGCTTCACACTCGGCTGCGAACCGATAGTAACATACTTTCACCCATTGTAGGAGAAATAAAAGTCTAACCGAAAATAATTAGTCTCTCCTAATGCAATTGTTTAAATAGAAGTGCATGATGGACAAGTACTGCAACCTTACATGTGACGCACATTTTTGTCACATTTTATTTGGAGTGCAGATGCTCCTCGACCTTAAACATGCATATTTTACCAGGGAGGAGCAGGTCAATATATATATACATATGTATATATATGTATGTATGTATTGTATATATCAAGGGGTGTGAATCTTTGCACACGTAACCATTCCATTCCGATTCCCAGGAAAAAGACTGGAGTCAGAATCGATTCAAAATGATTCTCGCAACGCACTGTTTGGTGTAATATTTATAATAACTCTTTTTCAAAACAGGTTACAGGTTAGAAAGTGCCCTTTCTGGTTTTCAAGGCAATGGTCTAAAAAAAATGTTGGTTTTCTAATTTATTCTTATAAAAGTTTTTGGGAAAATTTTCTTAATCGATTTTTGAAAATGATAAACAATTTAAAATTGAGATGAATAAGAATCATGAATCAGACATTAATCGATTTTTTTGTGCCTGCATGTGTGTGTATATATATATATATATATATATATATATATATATATATATATATATATATATATATATATATATATATATATATATATATATATATATATATATGTATATGTATGTATGTATGTATGTATATATACATACATATATATATATATATGTATATGTATGTATGTATGTATGTATATATACATACATATATATATATATATATATATACATCCATCCATCCATTTTCTACCGCTTATTCCCTTTTGGGGTCGCGGGGGGCGCTGGCGCCTATCTCAGCTACAATCGGGCGGAAGGCGGGGTACACCCTGGACAAGTCGCCACCTCATCGCACGGCCAACACAGATAGACAGACAACTTTCACACTCACATTCACACACTAGGGCCAATTTTTAGTGTTGCCAATCAACCTATCCCCAGGTGCATGTCCTTGGAGGTGGGAGGGGCCTATCCCCAGGTGCATGTCTTTGGAGGTGGGAGGAAGCCGGAGTACTCGGAGGGAACCCACGCATTCACGGGGAGAACATGCAAACTCCACACAGAAAGATCACAAGCCTGGATTTGAACCCAGGACTGCAGGAACTTTGTATTGTGAGGCAGACGCACTAACCCCTCAGCCACCGTGAAGCCCATATATATATACATATATATATTTATATATATATGTGTGTGTGTATATATATATATATATGTATATATATACACATATACATATATATATACATACATATATTATATATATATATACACACACACATTTATACATACATGTATGTATATATATATATATATATATATATAATATATATATATATATATACAGTATATATATATATATATATATATATAATATATATATATATATACAATATATATATATATATATATATATATATATATATATAAAAACACACACACTATATATATATATATACACACTGTATGTGTTGGAGAAGTCCGATAATATCAGACTGCCGATATCGGACGATAAATGAAATATCGGACGTAATATCGGAAATAAAAAAGTAAAATAAATGACTTTTTAAAACGCCGCTCTACGGAGTGGTACACGGATGTAGGAAGAAGCACAGAGCAGTTGTGTCTCCCAGTCATACTTGCTAACCCTCCCCATTTTCCCAGGAGACTACCGAATTTTAGTGCCCCTCCCAATAATCTCCCGATATCCACCCAGACAACAATATTGGGGAAATGCCTTAAAGGCAATGCTTTTGTGTGCCGGCCCAATCAAATAATAAATACGTCTTTTCACACACACAAGTGAATGCAAGCATACTTGATCAACAGCCATACGGGTCACACTGAGGGTGGCCCTATAAACAACTTTAAAGGCCTACTGAAATGAGATTTTCTTATTTAAACGGGGATAGCAGGTCCATTCTATGTGTCATACTTGATCATTTTGCGATATTGCCATATTTTTATTGAAAGGATTTAGTAGAGAACATCGACGCTAAAGTTCACAACTTTTGGTCGCTAATAAAAAAGCCTTGCCTGTACCGGAAGTAGCAGACGATGTGCGCGTGACGTCACGGGTTGTGGAGCTCCTCACATCTGAACATTGTTTACAATTATAGCCATCAGCAGCGAGAGCGATTCGGACTGAGGAAGCGACAATTTCCTCCAGGTAACTTCAACCCTTTACTAACACCCTCCCCCCTTCACAACCCATCTCCCCGGATTGTAAATAACCAAAATGTAAATAATCCAATGTATTTCTAATGTATATACTTGTTCATATGCTATCTGAACTCACTATGTTCTCTGCTGGCTGTACACATCCTACTAAGTCAGACCTACACTGTTTCAATGTCCATTTCTCTGATGATGCCATTGTTGATGACTGAAGTGCTGATATCAACCAAACCCTCATCATCCCACCCCCCAGATTGTAAATAATGTAAATAATTCTATTAACCTGTGTGATGGCGGTATTTTGCTGATTGTATATATTTGTACCATGAAATGATTAACAAGTTGAAAAATGTATTGGGGTGTTACCATTTAGTGGTCAGTTGTACAGAATATGTACGGAACGGTGCACTCTACTAATAAAAGTTTCAATCAATCAATCAAAACTGAGTGCGGCAGCTGTTTATGACCCTCCTCCCCTTGGAAGCAGCTGCAGCAATGTAATCAGAAAAGGCCCAAATAAATGCGAAGGCATGGAATTTGTTCCTCAGAGCGTGGGGTCATACTGTACGAAGGTACAGGTTCACACGCTCTCCTCATGAACTAAATTTAATCCTGTCTCAGTTTGATTCATTGCTTCTTGTCTTGTTTAATAGATACTTCGGTGTTTGAACCTGACAGGTTTCATATTAAATTCCTGTGCTCTGAAATATGAGTGTGTGTGCTGTTGGATGGTGTTGGTAGTGAGAAAGGTTTGATATTTGTCTCTTTAAAGATATATTTAGTTATGTTGAGCAAAACAAGACAGGATATAAGTATCCCAATCATTATCATAGCAACAGGAACATCAACAATATTATATTTTGTAGACTGAACAGTCATAGTGAACAATAGCCAGAGTCAACCTACTGTCTGAAATAGACAAATAGGGTCCAGTCTTCATCTTTCTACGTCTTGTAGGTCTATTAGGACCTCAAAGCAGGATAGTCCGGTCTCCTTCAAACTCTGTCTGAAGATCTGAGAGTGCTGCCAGGCGGTGTCTCCATCGCCTCCACTGAGCTGCGCCGTGACCATCAACTCCGAAGAACCCTTGAGACTCTGGAATGACTGCATGCTTCCATCTGAGGGTTAAAAGCACGATCAGAAATCAGCGCTTTTTTTGACACATTTTTTTCACACCACCTGCACAAATCATTAAAAAATTAAACTCGGCAGCCAATATTGACAATAAAAAATCGTTCTCGCAACTGCTGGATATGACTTTAAAGCATAACCAAGCATGCATCACTATAGCTCTTGTCTCAAAGTAGGTGTACTGTCACCACCTGGCACATCACACCCTGACTTATTTTGAGTTTATTGCCATTCTCCTGTGTAGTGTTTTACTTCTTGTCTTGCACTCCTATTTTGGTGGCTTTTCCTGTTTTGTTGGTATTTTCCTGTTGTAGTTTCATTTCCCACACCTTTTTGTCAATAATATTTTAGATGTTTTAATCCTTCTTTGTGGGGACATTGTTGATTGTCATGTCATGTTCGGACGTCTTTGCTCCACAGTAAGTTTTTGCTGTCGTCCAGCATTCTGTTTTTTTTTACTCTGTAGCCAGTTCAGTTTTAGTTTAATTTTCATAGCCTTCCCTAAGTTTCAATGCCTTTCCATAGCGGCACTCGCCTTTTGTTTATTTTTGGTATAAGCATTAGACACCTTTTTACCTGTGCACTACCTTCCGCTGTCGTCTGCATATTGTGATCAAAACAAAACATGTTCCCGACATTTGCAAAGCAATAAGCTACCTGGTGGAGAAAATGAGCACGTTCAGTGGAAGGATCAGACTCCCAAAATGCAACACAGAACGACAGAGGAAGTCCTTCTTACTGACAGCCATCAGACTGTATAATGCATATGTTCCTTTTTGACTGTACTTAAATGTATAATAGACTGTAGTTATTTTATTGACATGTGAATAATGCTGTATAATAGACTGTATTTATATTATTCACATGTGAATAATGCTGTATAATAGACTGTATTCACATTATTCACATGCGCATAATGCTGTATAATAGACTGTATTTATATTATTGACATGTGAATAATGCTGTATAATAGACTGTATTTATGTTATTGACATGTGAATAATGCTGTATAATAGACTATATTTACATTATTCACATGTGCATAATGCTGTATAATAGACTGTATTTATATTATTGACATGTGAATAATGCTGTATAATAGACTGTATTTATATTATTCACATGTGAATAATGCTGTATAATAGACTATATTTACATTATTCACATGTGCATAATGCTGTATGATACTGTATTTATATTATTCACATGTGAATAATGGTGTATAATACACTGTATTTATATTATTCACATGTGAATAATGCTGTATAATAGACTGTATTTATATTATTCACATGTGAATAATGCTGTATAATAGACTATATTTACATTATTCACATTTGCATAATGCTGTATAATAGACTGTATTTATATTATTCACATGTGAATAATGCTGTATCATACTCTGTATTTATATTATTGACATGTGAATAATGCTGTATCGTACTCTGTATTTATATTATTCACATGTGAATAATGCTGTATAATAGACTGTATTTATATTATTGACATGTGAATAATGCTGTATAATAGACTGTATTTATATTATTGACATGTGAATAATGCTGTATGATACTTTATTATTCACATGTGAATAATGCTGTATAATAGACTGTATTTATATTATTGACATGTGAATAATGCTGTATAATAGACTGTATTTATATTATTCACATGTAAATAATGCTGTATAATAGACTGTATTTATATTATTCACATGTGAATAATGCTGTATAGTACTCTGTATTTATATTATTCACATGTGAATAATGCTGTATAATAGACTATATTTACATTATTCACATGTGAATAATGCTGTATAATATAATATATATATATATATTTTTTTTTGTGAACAGCGTCACCAAGAAGTGGCAGGAATGTTTAGGATAAACACACATAGTAACACGAAATGTTGCCAACCTAAACTACCGCCGTAGGCGCAAGTGAGACCTTTCCCATGGTATGACATATGTGGGGGTTCGTTGGCCGATCCATCTCGTATTAAAAGTAGGAGAAACGTGCAGAACTATTATAATACAAGTTGAAGTTATTTGACCCGGGCGTGAATAAAAACTAATATAGTTAAAAAAAATATCATGCTTATGTTAGCATGCAAGCAAGCTAACGTTAACATGCTATAAGTTAGCTTGTGTGTAAAGTAGTCTTATCTTTTTGGCGTTGACAATCGTCCATTAAAAGGGTATGTACCCATTAAATTGGCCTATTTTTTTGTTGTTGTTGTTCGTGAACAACAGGAAATGTTGCTCACTTAAAGTACCGTAGGAGCGAGTGAGACCTTTCCGATGGTATAACATATGTGGGGGTTCGTTGGCAGATACGTCTCGTATTAATGGTGAGAGAAACGTGCAGAACTATAATAATACAAGTTGAAGTATGAGGAAAAATATTATGGGCTGCTTGCATTGCAGCTGGCCCATAATAATGATTGTAGTTACCTACCTCCAACAAGGTGGGCTTTAGTCAGGCCTGACTGCAGCAGCCAGCTGACTTTGCCGGAATTGAAAGTCTGGCTACTGGCTTTGATTGACACGGACTTTATCGTCAGTTCTGAAGGCGCAAAGTCAAATTTCCAGCTGATCCGTCCAGCGGAGGAGCCTTCAGTCCGAGCAATATATACCTGAAGGAAGAAATATAATAGTGTAAATACCTTATGGCAGCGTTTCTCAAAGTGTGGGGAATAGAGACATGACAGGTGGGGCGCAAGAAATGGGAGGAAATGTAACTTTAATTTTTTTTTTTAATTATATTCTTAGATTATTTTTTTTACAACCCCATTTTCTATACAAACTGTAAATCACCGTGAAACGACAGTTGCGAGACGTATATGCGACATTTCAAGTGATCTTGAGGAACAACTCGTAGACAAATTAAAAGAAAGTCGTTTTGCTTTACAAGTGCACGAAGCTACTGACGGCAATAAAGACTGCCTGTTCATCGCATACGTGGTACATGGCGAGTCACTGTGCGAGGATTTGCTGTTTTGCAAATACAAAAAAAAAATAGAGCCAGTGCTGATGAGCTGTTCAAGATAATGGACAGTTTCCTCAAAGAACACGACCTTAAATGGGAAAACTGTGTGGGCGTTTGCTCTGATGGCGCACAGACCATGGCAGGGTCAAGAAACGGGCTGCAGGCTCTCATAAAGAGGGTTGCGCCAAATGCGCATTGGACACATTGTGTCATTCACCGGGAAGCACTCGCGTCAAGGCAGCTCAGCCCCGAACTCAATGAGGTTTTAACAAATGTTGCGAGCGCGGTAAATGTTATCAAAACACAAAAAAGTGGCACTTTTAATTAATTGATTATTGAACTTGATGCAAGTTATTTGATTTATTATTGAACTTGATGCAAGTTATTTGATATATTATTGAACTTGATGCAAGTTATACCACAGCTGCACAGTTATTTTATTTAATATTGAACTTGAAGTTATTTTATGTTATTGAGTTTGAATGTATACAACTTGATGTTCAATAAATTTGAAAATGTTCATCTTGGCATTAGCGTTCTGTTTGGCGGACGGGGCTTGAAAACTCCCCCTTGTCCAAAGTGGGGGATGACAAAAAAAGTTTGAGAACCACTGCCTTATGGTGTAATGGAAGAACCATAACCTTAACCCCCAAACTGTAACCTTAGCCACCACTGCTAACTATTTCCACTTTAAAAACAAGGGTAATCAGATTTCACTGGAGACTAGAAATGTCCGATAATATCGGACGATTTAAAATGTAATATTGGAAATTATTGGTATTGGTTATTATTGGTATCAATAAGCTGTTGGTGGTTTGAATAAAAATAAAGGTTGCAGTAAACCTACCATCTGCCAGTCATTTTCCACCTTCCTGAAGACCGACTCCTTCTCCCACAAACATCCTTCCCAGCTGTGGAGGACCTCCAAGTCATTGGACACTCGACAGTATTGATCTTTGGAGGCGTTGTAAGACACGTGCAGTCGTTTGTCTTGCTTCTCTTTCTCCGTGAGCGTAAACACAAAACCTGCATTCTGACAACAAACAGATGTTGTCTTCACTCAAAAATGTTACCTTTTCGCAAAGCCAAGAAATCATACTTTTGTCGTGCTCTTATTTTGATCACTTCCTGTTTGTGTCAGGAGTTTCCTGTCTCCGCTCGGTGTTTTAGGTAGTACTTTATTGATTCCTTCAAGAGAGTTCCCTGGGGAAAATTTTAATTTTCGGCAGCTAGATCTACTGGGAACGACGGTAATGGTAATTGTCAGAATAATTGTATATAAGTTATTACACAACTTTATATCCCCATGAGTTCAGGTCCCTCTGCGAGAAGACAAAATCTTTCTTTGATCTTATCAAACAAAACCCTCCACTGCGTGCGACGGGATGCGACGCGGAGGTGTCGGTTTCTTTGATCTATTGGACAGCCACAGGAAGACCTTGTCATGACCCGAGGTCTACAAAGCAGAGAGGGGACAAACCTGACACCTTATCTTTGAACAGTTCATGACCGAGTGCAGCAGCTGTTTATGACCCTCCTTCCCTTGGAAGCAGCTGCAGCAATGTAATCAGAAAATGCTAAAATAAACAAGGAGGCGTGAGGAACCCTTTCCGCAGAGCGTGGGGTGACACCGTACGAGGGTGCAGGTCGACGTGCTCTCCTCATGATCTAAATTGAATCCTGTCTCTGTTTGATTCCTCGCTTCTTGTCTTTATTTAATAGTTCGGTGTGTGAACCTGACAGTCTCCCCATGTCTAGCATTAAAAGATTACAGTTGGTACAAAATGCGGCTGCTAGACTTTTGACAAGAACAAGAAAGTTTGATCATATTACGACTGTACTGTATATACCTTTATATACATATATACACACATATATACCTATACTGTATATACCTTTATATACATATATACATACATATATACCTATACTGGCTCACCTGCACTGGCTTCCTGTGCACTTAAGATGTGACTTTAAGGTTTTACTACTTACGTATAAAATACTACACGGTCTAGCTCCAGCCTATCTTGCCGATTGTATTGTACCATATGTCCCGGCAAGAAATCTGCCTTCAAAAGACTCCGGCTTATTAGTGATTCCTAGAGCCCAAAAAAAGTCTGCGGGCTATAGAGCGTTTTCCGTTCGGGCTCCAGTACTCTGGAATGCCCTCCCGGTAACAGTTCGAGATGCCACCTCAGTAGAAGCATTTAAGTCTCACCTTAAAACTCATCTGTATACTCTAGCCTTTAAATAGACCTCCTTTTTAGACCAGTTGATCTGCCGCTTCTTTTCTTTCTCCTATGTCCCCCCCTCCCTTGTGGAGGGGGTCCGGTCCGATGACCATGGATGAAGTATTGGCTGTCCAGAGTCGAGACCCAGGATGGACCGCTCGTCGGGACCCAGGATGGACCGCTCGCCTGTATCGATTGGGGAGATCTCTACGCTGCTGATCCGCCTCCGCTTGAGATGGTTTCCTGTGGACGGGACTCTCGCTGCTGTCTTGGATCCGCTTTGAACTGAACTCTCGCTGTGTTGGAGCCACTATGGATTGAACTTTCACAGTATCATGTTAGACCCGCTCGACATCCATTGCTTTCGGTCCCCTAGAGGGGGGGGGGGGTTGCTCACATCTGAGGTCCTCTCCAAGGTTTCTCATAGTCAGCATTGTCACTGGCGTCCCACTGGATGTGAATTCTCCCTGCCCACTGGGTGTGAGTTTTCCTTGCCCTTTTGTGGGTTCTTCCGAGGATGTTGTAGTCGTAATGATTTGTGCAGTCCTTTGAGACATTTGTGATTTGGGGCTATATAAATAAACATTGATTGATTGATTGATTGACAGTAATGGATTTGACTTGTGTAGCACTTTTCTACTACCATTTGAATGATTAACAGTTCATAGTTTTACCGTGTTTTACTGTGGCCTCCAGTTCGGTGTAGCAATAATCAGCCAATCAACAGGCTGGTTAAGAAACACAGGTGAACAGCTGTGGCTGACACAGGAGGACAGAGGGAATACAAAGAACAAACAGAGACATTTTTGAAGTGGAATTATTTCCCATTCTTGCTTGATGTACAGCTTAAGTTGTTCAACAGTCTCCCTTCTGTTGGTTTAGGCTTCATATTGCACCACACATTTTCAATGGGAGACAGGTCTGGATTACAGGCAGGCCAGTCTAGTACCCGCACTCTTTTACTATGAAGCCACCCTGTTGTAACATGCGATGTTGCTCCAAAAGCTGTATGTATCTTTCAGCATTAATGGTACCTTCCCAGATGTGAAAGTTACCCATGCCTTGGGCACTAATGCACCCCCATACCATCACAGACTTTGCCTTTTACACTTTGCACCTAGAACAGTCCAAATTGTTCTTTTCCTCTCGAGTCCGGAGGTCACGACAAAACAATTTGAAATGTGGACTCGTCAGACTACAGAACAGTTTTCTACTTTGCATCAATCCATCTTAGATGAGCTCGGGCCCAGTGAAGCGTTTCTGGGTGTTGTTGATAAATAGCTTTGGCTTTGCATAGTAGAGTTTTAACTTGCACTTACAGATGTAGCGACCAACTGTAGTTACTGACAGTGGTTTTCTGAAGTGTTACTGAGCACATGCGGTGATATCCTTTACACACTGATGTCGTTTTTTTTTTAATTGGATTGAAGGTCACGGGCATTGCCGCTTACGTGCAGAGATTTCTCCAGATTCTTTGAACCTTTTGATGATATTACAGAGCGGACTCGTCAGACAACAGAACAGTTTTCTACTTTGCATCAATCCATCTTAGATGAGCTCGGGTCCAGTGAAGTGTTTCTGGGTGTTGTTGATAAATAGCTTTGGCTTTGCATAGTAGAGTTTTAACTTGCACTTACAGATGTAGCGACCAACTGTAGTTACTGACAGTGGTTTTCTGAAGTGTTACTGAGCACATGTGGTGATATCCTTTACACACTGATGTCGGTTTTTGGAATTGGATTGAAGGTCACGGGCATTGCCGCTTACGTGCAGGGATTTCTCCAGATTCTTTGAACCTTTTGATGATATTAGAGAGCGGACTCGTCAGACTACAGAACAGTTTTCTACTTTGCATCAATCCATCTTAGATGAGCTCGGGCCCAGTGAAGTGTTTCTGGGTGTTGTTGATAAATAGCTTTGGCTTTGCATAGTAGGGTTTTAACTTGCACTTACAGATGTAGCGACCAACTGTAGTTACTGACAGTGGTTTTCAGAAGTTTTACTGAGGACATGTGGTGATATCCTTTACACACTGATCCTTTACACACCCGTCAGCGATCCTGTTCTGTCTCCCTGTAATGTTTGTCTGATCTTGAATGGGATTGTGCTGAAAATTGTAATTTTCCTGAAGGAACTCTCCTGACGGAATAAATAAAGTACTATCTATCTATCTGATGTCGGTTTTTTGAATTGGATTGAAGGTCACGGGCATTGCCGCTTACGTGCAGAGATTTCTCCAGATTCTTTGAACCTTTTGATGATATTACAGAGCGGACTCGTCAGACAACAGAACAGTTTTCTACTTTGCATCAATCCATCTTAGATGAGCTCGGGCCCAGTGAAGCGTTTCTGGGTGTTGTTGATAAATAGCTTTGGCTTTGCATAGTAGAGTTTTAACTTGCACTTACAGATGTAGCGACCAACTGTAGTTACTGACAGTGGTTTTCTGAAGTGTTACTGAGCACATGTGGTGATATCCTTTACACACTGATGTCGGGTTTTTTAAATTGGATTGAAGGTCACGGGCATTGCCGCTTACGTGCAGTGATTTCTCCAGATTCTTTGAACCTTTTGATGATATTAGAGAGCGGACCCGTCAGACTACAGAACAGTTTCCTACTTTGCATCAATCCATCTTAGATGAGCTCGGGCCCAGTGAAGCGTTTCTGGGTGTTGTTGACAAATAGCTTTGGCTTTGCATAGTAAAGTTTTAACTTGCACTTACAGATGTAGCGACCAACGGTAGTTACTGACAGTGGTTTTCTGAAGTTTTACTGAGCACATGTGGTGATATCCTTTACACACTGATGTCGGGTTTTTTTAATTGGATTGAAGGTCACGGGCATTGCCGCTTACGTGCAGTGATTTCTCCAGATTCTTTGAACCTTTTGATGATATTAGAGAGCGGACTCGTCAGACTACAGAACAGTTTTCTACTTTGCATCAATCCATCTTAGATGAGCTCGGGCCCAGTGAAGTGTTTCTGGGTGTTGTTGATAAATAGCTTTGGCTTTGCATAGTAGGGTTTTAACTTGCACTTACAGATGTAGCGACCAACTGTAGTTACTGACAGTGGTTTTCAGAAATTTTACTGAGGACATGTGGTGATATCCTTTACACACTGATCCTTTACACACCCGTCAGCGATCCTGTTCTGTCTCCCTGTAATGTTTGTCTTATCTTGAATGGGATTGTGCTGAAAATTGTAATTTTCCTGAAGGAACTCTCCTGACGGAATAAATAAAGTACTATCTATCTATCTGATGTCGGTTTTTTGAATTGGATTGAAGGTCACGGGCATTGCCGCTTACGTGCAGAGATTTCTCCAGATTCTTTGAACCTTTTGATGATATTACAGAGCGGACTCGTCAGACTACAGAACAGTTTTCTACTTTGCATCAATCCATCTTAGATGAGCTCGGGCCCAGTGAAGTGTTTCTGGGTGTTGTTGATAAATAGCTTTGGCTTTGCATAGTAGGGTTTTAACTTGCACTTACAGATGTAGCGACCAACTGTAGTTACTGACAGTGGTTTTCTGAAGTGTTACTGAGCACATGTGGTGATATCCTTTACACACTGATGTCGTTTTTTTTAATTGGATTGAAGGTCACGGGCATTGCCGCTTACGTGCAGAGATTTCTCCAGATTCTTTGAACCTTTTGATGATATTACAGAGCGGACTCGTCAGACTGTTTACAGAACAGTTTTCTACTTTGCATCAATCCATCTTAGATGAGCTCGGGCCCAGTGAAGCGTTTCTGGGTGTTGTTGATAAATAGCTTTGGCTTTGCATAGTAGAGTTTTAACTTGCACTTACAGATGTAGCGACCAACTGTAGTTACTGACAGTGGTTTTCAGAAGTTTTACTGAGCCCATGTGGTGATATCCTTTACACACTGATGTCGTTTTTTTGAATTGGATTGAAGGTGACGGGCATTGCCGCTTACGTGCAGAGATTTCTCCAGATTCTTTGAACCTTTTGATTATATTACAGAGCGTAGACGATGACATCCCTAAATTCCTTGCAATAGCTGGTTGAGAAATGTTGTTCTTAAACAATTTGAATTGTTGACAGAGTGGTGACCTTCGCCCCGTCCTTGTTTGTGAATGACTGAGCATTTCATGGCAGCTGCTTTCATACCCAATCATGGCACCCACCTGTCCCCAATTAGCCTGATCACCTGTGGGATGTTCCAAATAAGTCTTTGATGAGCATTACCATGAATTGATTTGCGTGGACCCCGACTTAAACAAGTTGAAAAACTTATTCGGGTGTTACCATTTAGTGGTCAATTATACGGAATATTAATGTCCAAAGACATGCACCTGGGGATAGGTTGATTGGCAACACTAAATTGGCCCTAGTGTGTGAATGTGAGTGTGAATGTTGTCCGTCTGTGTTGGCCCTGCGATGAGGTGGCGACTTGTCAAGGGTGTACCCCGCCTTCCTCCTGATTGTAGCTGAGATAGGCACCAGCGCCCCCCGCGACTCCAAAGGGAATAAGCGGTAGAAAATGATGTACGGAATATGTACTGTACTTGCAATCTACTAATAAAAGTTTCAATCAAATCAATCATTCCTCTACTTCCTCAGTCTTTTTTGCCACTTGTGCCAGCTTTTTTGACAAAATAAAGTAATAACAGTTTGAAAGTTAAGTATCTTGTTGAAAAGGATTTGCAAATCATACAGAACGTGCCACCTTCACTTCTTTTGGGTTTCATACATTCCATCCATCCATTTTCTACCGCTTGTCCCTTTCGGGCTCGCGGGGGGGTGCTGCAGCCTCTCAGCTTCAATCGGGCGGAAGGCGGGATTATCCCTGGACAAGTCGCCACCTCATCACAGACATTGAAAATGAATTATTGTATGAAACACTTAGCCAGACTTTGTCTGCGTCTAATTTTTACTTGATTTGCGTACAAAATGTGCCTCATTGCTAGCGTACCTGTTTGCCATTCCGTGCATCAGCATCTCCCGTCTCTCCCCTCGCCGTCCTCCATCCCAGAGACCCGGACATCCGCCCTCCCAGCTCACCCGCTTTTGGCGTTTTGGGGCAAATGAACTCAACAAGTTCAACAACCAGCCGTTCTGACAGTTTTCTCTTCCTGTCCGCACTCACAGATTGCTGCCTCTGGAGCATCAAAGCAAATCAGACTCGAGCAGTTGAAGATGACGAGCGTCTTGCGTGCATGGTGGAAAAATGTAAACACCTACCGAGGCATTCAGCCCAATGATGGTGTGCAGCAACCAGGCCTCCTGAACACTGGTCCTTCTTGACAAAACCTCGGAATGTTTGCAGGAATACCTCCAGGTCACGTCCACCACCTGTATCGCATAATGAAGCAATGCTCTCAGCAATAACAATAACAAGACTTTTGACAAGAACAAGGAAGTTTGATCATATTACGCCTATTCTGTATATACCTTTATGTACATATATACATATATATATATACCTATACCTAAAATGTGACTTTAAGGTTTTACTACTTACATATAAAGTACTTCACAGTCTAGCTCCAGCCTATCTTGCCGATTGTATTGTACCATATGTCCCGGCAAGAAATCTGCGTTCAAAGAACTCCGGCTTATTAGTGATTCCCACAGCCCCAAAAAAGTCTGCAGGCTATAGAGCGTTTTCTATTGGGGCTCAAGTACTCTGGAATGTTCTAGCAGTGACAGTTAGAGATGCTACCTCAGTAGAAGCATTTAAGTCCCATCTTAAAACTCATTTGTATACTCTAGCCTTTAAATAGACCCCCCTTTTAGACCAGTTGATCTGCCGTCTCTTTTCTGCTCTGCCCCCCACTCCTTCATGGTGGCCATAGATGTTGCGCTAGCTGTCCAAAGTCTGAACCAAGGGTGGACCACTCATCTGTGCATCAGTTGGGGAAATCTTTGCACTGCTGACCTGTCTCCACTCAAGATGATCTCCTGCTGGCCCGACTATAAACTGGACTCTCACTATTATGTTAGATCCACTATGGATACGGACTGGACTCTCACACTATTATGTTAGATCCACTATGGATACGGACTGGACTCTCACACTATTATGTTAGATCCACTATGGACTGGACTCTCACACTATCATGTTGTATCCACTATGGACTGGACTCTCACTGTTATGTTAGATCCACTATGGACTGGACTCTCACACTATTATGTTAGATCCAATATGGACTGGACTCTCACTATTATGTTAGATCCACTATGGACTGGACTCTCACACTATTATGTTAGATCCACTATGGACTGGACTCTTACTGTTATGTTAGATCCACTATGGACTGGACTCTCACAATATTATGTTAGATCCACTATGGACTGGACTCACACTATTATGTTAGATCCACTATGGACTGGACTCTCAATATTATTGTAGATCCACTATGGACTGGACTCTCACTATTATGTTAGATCCACTATGGACTGGACTTTCACTATTATGTTAGATCCACTATGGACTGGACTCGCACACTATTATGTTAGATCCACTATGGACTGGACTCTCACTATTATGTTAGATCCACTATGGACTGGACTCGCACACTATTATGTTAGATCCACTATGGACTGGACTCTGACACTATTATGTTAGATCCACTATGGACTGGACTCTCACAATATTATGTTAGATCCACTATGGACTGGGCTCTCACTACTATGTTAGATCCACTATGGACTGGACTCTCACACTATTATGTTAGATCCACTATGGACTGGACTCTCACACTATTATGTTAGATCCACTATGGACTGGACTCACACTATTATGTTATATCCACTATGGACTGGACTCTCACTATTATTGTAGATCCACTATGGACTGGACTCTCACACAATTATGTTAGATCCACTATGGATTGGACTCTCCCTATTATGTTGGATCCACTATGGACTGGACTCTCACTATTATGTTAGATCCACTATGGACTGGACTCTCACAATATTATGTTAGATCCACTATGGACTGGACTCTCACAATATTATGTTAGATCCACTATGGACTGGACTCTCACTATTATGTTAGATCCACTATGGACTGGACTCGCACACTATTATGTTAGATCCACTATGGACTGGACTCACACTATTATATTAGATCCACTATGGACTGGACTCTCACTATTATTGTAGATCAACTATGGACAGGACTTTCACAATATTATGTTAGATCCACTACGGACTGGACTTACACAATATTATGTTAGATCCACTATGGACTGGACTCTCACTATTATGTTAGATCCACTATGGACTGGACTCTCACTATTATGTTAGATCCACTATGGACTGGACTCTCACTATTATGTTAGATCCACTATGGACTGGACTCTCACTATTATGTTAGATCCACTATGGACTGGACTCTCACTATTTTGTTAGATCCACTATGGACTGGACTCTCACTATTATGTTAGATCCACTATGGACTGGACTCTGACACTAAATGCTATATATGAATGAGGTAGATCCCCTCGACTTGGTCCATTAAAAAGCATGTGGCCTGCAGACAAAGTGTGGCCACATGTTAGTTTCTGCATCAAAGTGAGCAACTGACCTGGTCCTTGGAGAAAGCAAAGATATAAGAGAGCTTCTTCCCCCAGCCAACTTCATACAGCAGAGGTTTATCGCAGGCGTTCTCACATGAGTCACAGTGCAGCCAGCGACGCTGGGACACGGAGTAGACCTCGGTCCACACGTGGTCTGAAAGACACAAGAGGCAGCTGTCAAGGGGGACGGCACAATAAATGTTAGCAGGCACAGCAGCAGCATTATAAAAAGGTACCGTACTGGGTGAACCCTACAAATGTTCCTTATGGGATGGAATTGGAATGTGACGA
>NC_084631.1:40146435-40221435 GCF_033978795.1 Nerophis ophidion | reverse complement strand
GTGGAAATACTGTCGAAGCGCTTTGGGCTCCTTAAAAAGGGGTATAAAAGCGGTATACAAGTACAACCCACACGACGAGTTGAGTTTGTATCAAAAAGTTCTATTTTGGCTTCATCTGACCACATGACATTCTCCCAATCCTCTGCTGTATCATCCATGTATCCTTTTTGGTATAAACTCAACTGGTGGTGTTTGGAGGAAGAAGAATACCGAGTTGCATCCCAAGAACACCACACCTACTGTGAAGCATGGTGGTGGAAACATCATGTTTTGGGGCTGTTTTTCTGCTAAGGGGACAGGACAATTGATCCGTGTTAAGGAAAAAATGAATGGGGCCATGTATCGTGAGATTTTGAGCCAAAAACTCCTTCTATCAGTGAGAGCTTTGAATGGTTGACCAAATACTTTTTTCACATTCTGTCTCTCACAGTTGAAGTGTACCTATGATGAAAATTACAGACCTCTGTCATCATTTTAAGTGGGAGAACTTGCACAATCGCTGGCTGACTAAATACGTTTTGCCCCCTATTATGTTATATCCACTATGGACTGGACTCTCACTATTATGTTAGATCCACTATGGACTGGACTCGCAAACTATTATGTTAGATCCACTATGGACTTGACTCTCACACTATTATGTTAGATCCACTAAGGACTGGACTTTCACTATTATGTTAGATCCACTATGGACTGGACTCTCACACTATTATGTTAGATCCACTATGGACTGGACTCTCACACTATTATGTTAGATCCACTACGGACTGGACTCTCACTATTATGTTGGATCCAATATGGACTGGACTCTCACGATATTATGTTAGATCCACTATGGACTGGACTCTCACTATTATGTTAGATCCACTATGGACTGGACTCTCACTATTATGTTAGATCCACTATGGACTGGACTCGCAAACTATTATGTTAGATCCACTATGGACTTGACTCTCACACTATTATGTTAGATCCACTAAGGACTGGACTTTCACTATTATGTTAGATCCACTATGGACTGGACTCTCACACTATTATGTTAGATCCACTATGGACTGGACTCTCACACTATTATGTTAGATCCACTACGGACTGGACTCTCACTATTATGTTGGATCCAATATGGACTGGACTCTCACGATATTATGTTAGATCCACTATGGACTGGACTCTCACTATTATGTTAGATCCACTATGGACTGGACTCTCACAATATTATGTTAGATCCACTATGGACTGGACTCTGGCACTATTATGTTAGATCCACTATGGACTGGACTCTCACAATATTATGTTAGATCCACTATGGACTGGACTCTCACTATTATGTTAGATCCACTATGGACTGGACTCTCACAATATTATGTTAGATCCACTATGGACCGGACTGTCACTATTATGTTAGCTCCACTATGGACTGGACTCTCACACTATTATGTTAGATCCACTATGGACTGGACTCTCACTATTATGTTAGATCCACTATGGACTGGACTTTCACAATATTATGTTAGATCCACTATGGACTGGACTTTCACTATTATTATGCGCGGATAGGCAATTATATCATCCGCATCCGCATCACCAAAATCGACATCTACCCGCCGTCCACCCGAATCAACAATTTATCGGGACCGTACCCGCCCGCTGAATTATATCAGAGGTTGGCCACCTTTACCACTCATAGAGCTATTTAAATTTGTTTCATACAGAAATGTAGTCAATTGGAGCCGCGACTACACAATAACGTTCATCCTGATGACAAGAACATGGGCGTGCTGTGAAGCCATTGCCTTTGACCCCTTCAACAACATGTACGAACCGATTGTTGGTCCAGCAACATGTTGTGTGTAGCTTTTGCAATCACACGTATGAGATTGAAAGGCATACTGGGTGACACAGAGTACACTGACGGCTGTGATATAAACAACTTTAACACTCACTAATATGCGCCACGCTGTGAAGCCACACAATACAAGATTGACCAACACATTTCGGGAGAACATCCTCACAGTAACACGACATAAACGCAACACAACTAATACCCATAATCCTTTGTATTCATGACACTTCCTGAATATATTTTACACCCCCGCGCCCCCAACCTCTGCCCACCTTACCGACGCACGGGGGGGTGTATAAAATAGTCAGGAAGAGTCATGAATACAAAGGATTATGGGTATTTGTTGTGTTGTGTTACTGTGAGGATGTTCTCCCGAAATGTGTTTGTCCTTCTTGTTTGGTGTGGCTTCACAGTGTGGCGCATATAACTAAGAGTGTTACAATTGTTTATATCACAACCATTAGTGTACTCCGTGTCACCCAGTATGCCTTGCAGTCGTGTGCGTGTTGCCGTGGAAACCACACACAACATGTTGCTGGACTGACAAGCAGATCATACATGTTGTAGAGGGCGACAAAGCCAAAGGCTTCATAGCACGCACTAATATTTTATATCGGGGTGACTGCCGGCAGTCATTCAAGAGAATAATAGCTTCTCCTATTGACTTCTTCGCCTTATGACACGGGTCTTAAATGGCTCTTAGAATGGCAAAGGATACCGATCCCAGAACCATGTATATCAAATGTCTCCGGATGGTTCAACCGCCACCCGCCCGAATCTAATTAAAATCTACTTTTTCGTCATGTCACCCGCCCGACCCGTGGTTTACCCGCGGACTTCGCGTGTAAACCGCGGGAATGCCCTCCCGGTAAAAGTTCGAGATGCCACCTCAGTAGAAGCATTTAAGTCTCACCTTAAAACTCATTTGTATACTCTAGCCTTTAAATAGACTCCCTTTTTAGACCAGTTGATCTGCCGTTTCTTTTCTTTTTCTCCTATGTCCCACTCTCCCTTGTGGAGGGGGTCCGGTCCGATCCGGTGGCCATGTACTGCTTCCCTGTGTATCGGCTGGGGACATCTCTGCGCTGCTGATCCGCCTCCGCTTGGGATGGTTTCCTGCTGGCTCCGCTGTGAACGGGACTCTCGCTGCTGTGTTGGATCCGCTTTGGACTGGACTCTCGCAACTGTGTTGGATCCATTATGGATTGAACTTTCACAGTATCATGTTAGACCCGCTCGACATCCATTGCTTTCCTCCTCTCCAAGGTTCTCATAGTCATCATTGTCACCGACGTCCCACTGGGTGTGAGTTTTCCTTGCCCTTATGTGGGCCTACCGAGGATGTTGTAGTGGTTTGTGTTGTGGTTTGTGCAGCCCTTTGAGACACTAGTGCTTTAGGGCTATATAAGTAAACATTGAATGATTGATTGATTGATATATATATATATGTGTGTGTGTGTGTGTGTGTGTGTGTGTGTGTGTGTGTGTGTACCTGGTATTCTTCCTCAGTGTCAAGAGGAGAGGTCTATTTGAGGGCAGGTGCTTATTTGTGGAGGGTTTTTTATTTAGGTTAAGCATTTATTGAGGAAAGGAGGTCACATTTCGAGGGGAAAAAAACAACATATAAAAGTAGATTTTGATTGTAAATGGGTTCACAATCTGCTAATATGACAATCATTACACAGTGTTGTTTGGCAGACATTACCAGAGATTTTGGAAGTGGCTGACCAGACGAACGCTGGCTTTCTGCGGTCGCCATAAGCGGGACGGACGGTCTTCCAGGTAGTCTCTGATCTCTTTCAGCTGCGATGGAATCTCTGACGGCCTTTAGAGTTTCCACTGATGCAGAGGTGGGGAACACCAGGTGAGTGTCGGCCTATAAGAGAAACAAAACCACACACAGATAGTAAAGGATTTGTCTACCATATTTTTCGGTTCTCGCCCGGAAAAGGGTGAAGTGCTATCTCTGGGTTGGGGAGGAGACCCTGACTCAGTGAGGGAAGAGTGGATGGTGAGATCGACAGATCGACAGGCGGATCGGTGCGGCATCTTCAGTAATGCGGACGTTGTATCGATCCGTTGTAGTGAAGTAGGAGCTGAGCCGGAAGGCAAAGCTCTCAATTTACCGGTCGATCTACGTTCTCATCCTCACCTATGGTCATGAGCTTTGGGTTATGACCGAAAGGACAAGATCACAGATAAAGCGGCCAAAATGAGTTTGGGTCTCTCCCTTAGAGATAGGGTGAGAAGCTCTGCCATCCGGGAGGAACTCAAAGTAAAGCCGCTGCTCCTTCACATGGAGAGGAGCCAGATGAGGTGGTTCGGGCATCTGGTCAGGATGCCACCCGAACGCCTCCCGAGGGAGGTGTTTAGGGCACGTCCAACTGATAGGAGGCCACGGGGAAGACCCAGGACACGTTGGGAAGACTATGTCTCCCGGCTGGCCTGGGAACGCCTCAGGATCCCCTGGGAGGAGCTGGACGAAGTGGCTGGGGAGAGGGAAGTCTGGGCGTCCCTGCTTAGGCTGCTGCCCCCGCTACCCCACCTCGAATAAGTGGACGAAGATAAATCGATGGATGGCACTATGGACTGGACTCTCACTATTATGTTAGATCCACTATGAACTGGACTCTCACTATTATGTTAGATCCACTATAGACTAGACTCTCACACTATTATGTTAGATCCACTATGGACTGGACTTTCACTATTATGTTAGATCCACTATGGACTGGACTCTCACTATTATGTTAGATCCACTATGGACTGGACTCTCACTATTATGTTAGATCCACTGTGGACTGGACTCTCACTATTATGTTAGATCCACTATGGACTGGACTCTCCCCATTATGTTAGATCCACTATGGACTGGACTCTCACACTATCATGTAAGATCCATTATGGACTGGACTCTCACTATTATGTTAGATCCACTATGGACTGGACTTTCACTATTATGTTAGATCCACTATGGACTGGACTCTCACTATTATGTTAGATCCACTATGGACTGGACTCTCACTATTATGTTAGATCCACTATGGACTGGACTCTCACTATTATGTTACATCCACTATGGACTGGACTCTCACACTATCATGTAAGATCCATTATGGACTGGACTCTCACTATTATGTCAGATCCACGATGGACTAGACTCTCACACTATTATGTTAGATCCACTATGGACTGGACTCTCACTATTATGTTAGATCCACTATGGACTGGACTCTCACACTATTATGTTAGATCCACTATGGACTGGACTCTCACTATTATGTTAAATCCACTATGGACTGGACTCTCACACTATTATGTTAGATCCACTATGGACTGGACTTTCACACTTTTATGTTAGATCCACTATGGATTGGACTCTCACTGTTATGTTAGATCCACTATGGACTGGACTTTCACACTATTATGTTAGATCCTTTATGGACTGGACTCTCACTATTATGTTAGATCCACTATGGACTGGACTCTCACTATTATGCTAGATCCACTATGGACTGGACTTTCACACTATTATGTTAGATCCACTATGGACTGGACTTTCACAATATTATGCTAGACGTCCATTGCATCCGGTCTCCCCTAGATGGGAGTCACCTACATCTGCGGTCCTCTCCAAGGTTTCTCACAGTCATTCACATTGACATCCCACTGGGTCGTGAGTTTTTCCTTTCCCTTATGTGGGATCTGAACCGAGGATGTCGTTGTGGCTTGTGCAGCCCTTTGAGACACTTGTGGTTTAGGGTTATATAAATAAACATTGATTGATTGAACGAATGAACATCCTTTAATTTTGCTGATTCATCATGTTTGCCAGGAGTGGTATTACAACAAACATGCACTGTGCAGATATGACAGCTTGAGGTCTTTAGGTAAATGTTGACATACCTCCTTGAAGCCCATCTCGAAGAGGCATTCCACCGCACCGCTGATGGGCAGCAGCTTGGTCGAGAAAGTAGGACCGTCGATGCGAATTGATCGATACTTTTCCAAGTTGGGATTTCTGGTGGGAAAGATCATGATGATCAAATGACATCATACTTTAAAGTTACGTCACACTTTGTGGTAATAATACGTTCACACCAGTCCCGTGATTTGATGAACTAATGCCTGAAAGTGATGGTTAAGGTGGCCGCCTTAACAACAAAGAGCCGCCGCCTAAACTAAAGTCTTAACAAGCTGCTCTGCCTCTGCCAGTATGTCTCCCCAGCATTGTCCCACCCACACAACCATCTGATTGGTTACACGCAAAGCGGTAACAGCCAATCAGCAGTGTGTATTCAGAGCGCATGCAACGTGGAGCGAGCAGAAAGGTGTTTTTTGCAGGCAAGGCAGCGGACTCTACCCAAATGATAATAAACACCTCCCAGTAACATCACTATGAGCCCGTTGACCTTCTGGAAACACGCGGCAGCTCAGCTCGCTCGCTGTCCCTGAGGTGAAGGCTAATAGGCGGCATAGCTCGGTTGGTAGAGCGGCCGTGCCAGCAACTTGAGGGTTGCAGGTTCGATTCCCGCTTCCGCCATCCTATTCACTGCCGTTGTGTCCTTGGGCAAGGCACTTTACCCACCTGCTCCCAGTGCCACCCACACTGGTTTAAATGTAACTTAGATATGTTGTCACTAGAGAAAAGCGCTATATAATTCACTTCACTTCACTAATTAGCTATTAGCGTAACGTTAACTCACTGTGTGTTGTGTGTGCGTGCGTGATTGTGTCTGTGCGTGCGTTATAAACAGCAAAGCCTTGTCTGAGAGAAAGACAAGCAATATTGACTTACAGTTAAAAACAAAGTAATTTCACTTGACCTTTTTCTGTGTTAAGGTGTGTTGAAGCAGTAAAAAAACTACATTATGTTAAATGATGAGTTTCTGTCTATGATAGTGCATATTTTTTTTTATTTTTTTTCCAAGATGGCACCGCTGTAGTGGCTGCTGTTGGCAGGAGCTCTGTGCTCTTTGTGTTTCCCTCTTGTTTTCATGTGTTTATATATATATATATATATATTTATATATATATATATATATATATATATATATATATGTATGTATGTGTGGGAAAATCACAAGACTACTTCATCTCTACAAAACTGTTTCATGAGGGGTTCCCTCAATCATCTCCTGTAACATGCCGTACATGCTAGTATTAATAAACAATATCAGTATGTATAAAACTGTGCGATGCCGTACATGCTAGTATTAATAAACAATATCAGTATGTATAAAACTGTGCGATGCCGTACATGCTAGTATTAATAAACAATATCAGTATGTACAAACCTGTAACATGCCGTACATACTAGTATTAATAAACAATATCAGTATGTATAAACCTGTGCGATGCCGTACATGCTAGTATTAATAAACAATATCGGTATGTATAAACCTGTAACATGCCGTACATGCTAGTATTAATAAACAATATCAGTGTGTATAAACCTGTGCGATGCCGTACATGCTAGTATTAATAAACAATATCAGTATGTATAAACCTGTGCCATGCCGTACATGCTAGTATTAATAAACAATATCAGTATGTATAAAGCTGTGCGATGCCGTACATGCTAGTATTAATAAACAATATCAGTATGTATAAAGCTGTGCCATGCCGTACATGCTAGTATTAATAAACAATATCAGTATGTATAAAACTGTGCGATGCCGTACATGCTAGTATTAATAAACAATATCAGTATGTATAAAACTGTGCGATGCCGTACATGCTAGTATTAATAAACAATATCAGTATGTATAAAACTGTGCGATGCGGTACATGCTAGTATTAATAAACAATATCAGTATGTATAAAACTGTGCGATGCCGTACATGCTAGTATTAATAAACAATATCAGTGTGTATAAACCTGTAACATGCCGTACATGCTAGTATTAATAAACAATATCAGTATGTATAAAGCTGTGCAATGCCGTACATGCTAGTATTAATAAACAATATCAGTATGTATAAAGCTGTGCGATGCCGTACATGCTAGTATTAATAAACAATATCAGTATGTATAAAGCTGTGCGATGCCGTACATGCTAGTATTAATAAACAATATCAGTCTGTATAAACCTGTGCGATGCCGTACATGCTAGTATTAATAAACAATATCAGTATGTATAAACCTGTGCGATGCCGTACATGCTAGTATTATTAAACAATATCAGTATGTATAAACCTGTGCGATGCCGTACATGCTAGTATTATTAAACAATATCAGTATGTATAAACCTGTGCGATGCCGTACATGCTAGTATTAATAAACAATATCAGTATGTATAAACCTGTGCGATGCCGAACATGCTAGTATTAATAAACAATATCAGTATGTATAAACCTGTGCGATGCCGAACATGCTAGTATTAATAAACAATATCAGTATGTATAATACTGTGCGATGCCGTACATACTAGTATTAATAAACAATATAGATATGTGCATTTAGTCAGAAAGAAGTCGTCTTACCTTAAGATATTGTCGGCGTATGTAAGTAACAACTTGCACACATCCAAGAAGACGTCCTCAGAATTGTGACATAATTGAGTGACTGCTGGCGACAAAGTCATTTTTCTTCTTTTAATGGCCCTTTTCTGTCAAATGTTGCCTGCTTGGCTGCTAGCTGCTTAGCTAATAAGTACAAGTACTGCGTTTTCCTGTGCTGATCAATCGACATGTTGGCAAGCAGTGGCGCCACCTGCTGGACTGGAGGCTCCACTGTCTATTTATTATTATTATTATTATTAATATTATTGTACATTGCACATAGTTACACCTGCTGGACTGGAGGTTCCACCTTCTATGTATTATAATTATTATTATTAATGTACAATGCACATAGTTACACCATTTGTTATAATTATTATTAATGTACAATGCACATAGTTACACCTTCTGGACTGGAGGCTCTACTTTTATTTATTATTATTATTATTATTATTATAATTATTAATGTACACTGCACATAGTTACAGGATAACAATGCACCAACACACTGAGGCACTTCCAGAAGAATATCATGTTTACTTACCACCTTTCACATCACCATTAACAATGCATATGATACATGAATAAAACAATTATTGTACTAACAAAACCTGTTAAAGAAAGTAAGACAAATTACTACAATAATTGTTGTCTTTATAATCTATTTTTCAACTTTTAGTTAAAAACACACAGTACTTCATCAAACAAGTACTACTAGTCTAAAACACACAGTACTTCATCAAACAAGAACTACTAGTCTAAAACACGCAGTACTTCATCAAACAAGTACTACTAGTCTAAAACACGCAGTACTTCATCAAACATGTACTACTAGTCTAAAACACGCAGTACTTCATCAAACATGTACTACTAAACTAAAACACACAGTACGTCATCAAACAAGTACTACTAGTCAAAAACACACAGTACGTCATCAAAAATGTACTATTATGATAAAACACACAGTACTTCATCAAACATGTACAATTAGGATAAATCACAGTACTTCATCAAACAAGTACTACTAGTCTAAAACACACAGTACTTCATCAAACAAGTACTATTAAACTAAAACACACAGTACTTCATCAAACAAGTACTACTAAACTAAAACACACAGTATTTCATCAAACAAGTACTACTAGTCTAAAACACGCAGTACTTCAAACAATTACTTCTATGCTAAAACACACAGTACTTCATCAAACAAGTACTATTAAACTAAAACACACAGTACTTCATCAAACAAGTACTACTAGTCTAAAACACACAGTACTTCATCAAGCAAGTACTATTAAACTTAAACACACTACTTCATCAAACAAGAACTACTAAACTAAAACACACTACTTCATCAAACAAGTACTACTAGTCTAAAACACGCAGTACTTCATCAAACAAGTACTACTAAACTAAAACACACAGTACTTCATCAAACAAGTACTACTAGTCGAAAACACACAGTACTTCATCAAACAAGTACTACTAGTCTAAAACACACGGTACTTCATCAAACAAGTACTACTAGTCTAAAACACGCAGTACTTCATCAAACAAGTACTACAAGTCTAAAACATGCAGTACTTCATCAAACAAGAACTACTAAACTAAAACACACAGTACTTCATCAAACAAGTACTACAAGTCTAAAACACACAGTACTTCATCAAACAAGTACTACAAGTCTAAAACATGCAGTACTTCATCAAACAAGTACTACAAGTCTAAAACATGCAGTACTTCATCAAACAAGAACTACTAAACTAAAACACACACTACTTCATCAAACAAGTACTACTAGTCTAAAACACGCAGTACTTCATCAAACAAGTACTACTAGTCTAAAACACACAGTACTTCATCAAACAAGTACTACTAGTCTAAAACACACAGTACTTCATCAAACAAGTACTACTAGTCTAAAACACGCAGTACTTCATCAAACAAGTACTACTAGTCTAAAACACGCAGTACTTCATCAAACAAGTACTACTAGTCTAAAACACGCAGTACTTCATCAAGCAAGTACTATTAAACTAAAACACACTACTTCATCAAACAAGAACTACTAAACTAAAACACACAGTACTTCATCAAACAAGTACTACAAGTCTAAAACATGCAGTACTTCATCAAACAAGTACTACTAGTCTAAAACACACAGTACTTCATCAAACAAGTACTACTAGTCTAAAACACGCAGTACTTCATCAAACAAGTACTACTAGTCTAAAACACGCAGTACTTCATCAAACAAGTACTACTAGTCTAAAACACGCAGTACTTCATCAAACAAGTACTACCAGTCTAAAACACGCAGTACTTCATCAAGCAAGTACTATTAAACTAAAACACACTACTTCATCAAACAAGAACTACTAAACTAAAACACACAGTACTTCATCAAACAAGTACTACAAGTCTAAAACATGCAGTACTTCATCAAACAAGTACTACTAAACTAAAACACACAGTACTTCATCAAACAAGTACTACTAGTCGAAAACACACAGTACTTCATCAAACAAGTACTACTAGTCTAAAACACGCAGTACTTCATCAAACAAGTACAACTAGTCTAAAACACGCAGTACTTATTCAAAAATGTACTATTATGATAAAACACACAGTACTTCATCAAACAAGTACTACTAAACTAAAACACACAGTACTTCATCAAACAAGTACTACTAAACTAAAACACACAGTACTTCATCAAACAATTACTTCTATGCTAAAACACAGTAGTTCATCAAACAAGTACTACTAGTCTAAAACACACAGTACTTCATCAAAAATGTACTATTATGATAAAACACACAGTACTTCATCAAACAAGTACTACTAGTCCAAAACACACAGTACTTCATCAGACGAGTATTTCTAGGCTAAAACACAGTACTTCATCAAACAATTACTACAAGTCTCAAACACACAATACTTCATTAAACAAGTACTACTAGTCTAAAACACACAGTACTTCATCAAATATGTAATATTAGGATAAAAGAATACTTAATCAAAGAAGTACTTGTATATTGTAAAACACGCAGTACTTCATCAGAGAAGTACTTTTATAGTGTAAAACACGCAGTACTTCATCAAAGAAGTACTGGTATAGTGTAAAACACGCAGTACTTCATCAAACAAGTACTTGTATAGTGTAAAACACACAGTACTTCATCAAACAAGTACTTGTATAGTGTAAAACACACAGTACTTCATCAAACAAGTACTGGTATAGTGTAAAACATACAGTACTTCATCAAATAAGTACTTGTATAGTGTAAAACACAGTACTTCATCAAAAAAGTACTTGCATAGTGTAAAACACGCAGTACTTCATCAAAGAAGTTCTGGTATAGTGTAAAACATACAGTACTTCATCAAATAAGTACTTGTATAGTGTAAAACACACAGTACTTCATCAAAGAAGTACTGGTATAGTGTAAAACACACAGTACTTCATCAAACAAGTACTTGTATAGTGTAAAACATACAGTACTTCATCAAACAAGTACTTGTATAGTGTAAAACACACAGTACTTCATCAAACAAGTACTTGTATAGTGTAAAACACACAGTACTTCATCAAAGAAGTACTTGTATAGTGTAAAACACACAGTACTTCATCAAATAAGTACTTGTATAGTGTAAAACACGCAGTACTTCATCAAAGAAGTACTTGTATAGTGTAAAACACAGTACTTAATCAAAGAAGTACTTGCATAGTGTAAAACACACAGTACTTCATCAAACAAGTACTTGTATAGTGTAAAACACACAGTACTTCATCAAATAAGTACTTGTATAGTGTAAAACACACAGTACTTCATCAAATAAGTACTTGTATGGTGTAAAACATGCAGTACTTCATCAAAGAAGTACTTGTATAGTGTAAAACACGCAGTACTTAATCAAAGAAGTACTTGTATAGTGTAAAACACGCAGTACTTCATCAAAGAAGTACTTGTATAGTGTAAAACACACAGTACTTAATCAAAGAAGTACTTGTATAGTGTAAAACACGCAGTACTTAATCAAAGAAGTACTTGTATAGTGTAAAACACACAGTACTTCATCAAATAAGTACTTGTATAGTGTAAAACACACAGTACTTCATCAAATAAGTACTTGTATGGTGTAAAACATGCAGTACTTCATCAAAGAAGTACTTGTATAGTGTAAAACACGCAGTACTTAATCAAAGAAGTACTTGTATAGTGTAAAACACAGTACTTCATCAAACAAGTACTACTAGCCTAAAACAGTACTTCCTCAAAGTATTACTTTTATAGTGTAAAACACACAGTACTTCATCAAAGAAGTACTTGTATAGTGTAAAACACACAGTACTTCATCAAACAAGTACTACTAGCCTAAAACAGTACTTCATCAAAGTAGTACTTTTATAGTGTAAAACACACAGTACTTCATCAAAGTACTTGTATAGTGTAAAACACACAGTACTTCATCAAATAAGTACTTGTACAGTGTAAAACACGCAGTACTTCATCAAAGAAGTACTTGTATAGTGTAAAACACACAGTACTTCATCAAAGAAGTACTTGCATAGTGTAAAACACGCAGTACTTCATCAAAGAAGTACTTGTATAGTGTAAAACACGCAGTACTTCATTAAAGAAGTACTTGTATAGTGTAAAACACGCAGTACTTCATCAATAAGTACTTGTATAGTGTAAAATACACAGTATTTCATCAAAGTAGTTGTATAGTGTAAAACACACAGTACTTCATCAAAGAAGTACTTGTATAGTGTAAAATACACAGTATTTCATCAAAGAAGTAGTTGTATAGTGTAAAATACACAGTATTTCATCAAAGAAGTAGTTGTATAGTGTAAAACACACAGTACTTCATCAAAGAAGTACTTGTATAGTGTAAAACACGTAGTACTTCATCAAAGAAGTACTGGTATAGTGTAAAACACACAGTACTTCATCAAAGAAGTACTTTTATAGTGTAAAATACACAGTATTTCATCAAAGAAGTACTTGTATAGTGTAAAACACACAGTACTTCATCAAAGAAGTACTTGTATAGTGTAAAACACACAGTACTTCATCAAAGAAGTACTTGTATAGTGTAAAACACACAGTACTTCATCAAAGAAGTACTTGTATAGTGTAAAACACGCAGTACTTCATCAAAGAAGTACTGGTATCGTGTAAAACACGCAGTACTTCATCAAAGAAGTACTTGTATCGTGTAAAACACGCAGTACTTCATCAAAGAAGTACTTGTATAGTGTAAAACACGCAGTACTTCATCCAAGAAGTACTGTGTTGAGAGAAGAATGCTATGTGGTGTTTAGTGAAGTATAAAATATGTGTGATCTTCCTTGAGATGAGAAAAAGATGTAAAGAATGAAGAAAAGAATGAGAAATGTTCCATGAGTGACTTTTATTGGCAAAGTGAATCTAATGTGATTATTCCATTCATCCATCCATCCATTTTCTACCGCTTGTCCCTTTTGGGGTCGCTGTTGATCAGAAATCAGAGAACAACATGAGGAGGATTTGACATTCTGGTGATACCACAAGGTGGCGCCTTGACTACAAACACTTTTATTTGCTACTAGTCTTGACTGTCATGCGGATCATTTCACATAAAGATGGAAATATTCCAGCAAGTCAGAGAAATGCTAGTAAAACATGAAAGGTGGTGGAAACATCTAACTTGTGAACGCAGGCCAGCAGGGGGCAACACACTCTTATACTCCTACAAAATACTCCATGATGTCATCATGTACTTGTGTATTTATGTAACAATGTTGTCATCATGTACTTGTATGTTTTGTATATGATGATGTCATCACCTACAAAATACACAGTACATGATTTCATCACCCACAAAATGCACATGCACGTGATGATGTCATCATGTACTTGCGTATTTATGTAACAATGTTGTCATCATGTACTTGTATGTTTTGTATATGATGATGTCATCACCTACAAAATACACATTACATGATTTCATCACCGACAAAATACAGCACATGATGATGTCATCACCTACAAAATACACAGTACATGATGATGTCATCACCTACAAAATACACATTACATGATTTCATTACCTACAAAATACAGTACATGATGTCATCACCTACAAATTGCACATGCACGTGATGATGTCATCATGTACATGTACTAAATGTCATCATGTACTCGTGTATTTATGTAACAATGTTGTCATCATGTACTTGTGTATTTTGTACATCATCATGTCATCGCCTACAAAATATACAAGTACATGACTTGTGTATTTTGCATATGATGATGTCATCCCCAACAAAATACACATTACATGATTTCACCACTTACAAAATACAGTCCATGATGACGTCATCACCTACAAAATACACATTACATGATGTCATCACCTACAAAATGCAGATGCATTTGATGGTCATCATGTACTTGCGTATTTATGTAACAATGTTGTCATCATGTACTTGTATGTTTTGTATATGATGATGTCATCACCTACAAAATACACTTTACATGATGTCATCACCTACAAAATGCAGATGCACGTGATGATGTCATCATGTACTTGCGTATTTATGTAACAATGTTGTCATCATGTACTTGTATGTTTTGTATATGATGATGTAATCACCTACAAAATACAGTCCATGATGACGTCATCACCTACAAAATACACATTACATGATTTCATCACCTACAAAATACAGCACATGATGATGTCATCACCTACAAAATACACATTACATGATTTCATCACCTACAAAATACAGCACATGATGATGTCATCACCTACAAAATACAGTACATGATGTCATCACCTACAAAATGCACATGCACGTGATGATGTCATCACGTACATGTACTAAATGTCATCATGTACTCGTGTATTTATGTAACAATGTTGTCATCATGTACTTGTGTATTTTGTACATCATCATGTCACCGCCTACAAAATATACAAGTACATGACTTGTGTATTTTGCATATGATGATGTCATCCCCTACAAAATACACATTACATGATTTCACCACTTACAAAGTACAGTCCATGACGATGTCATCACCTACAAAATACATATTACATGATTTCATCACCTACAAAATACACAGTACATGATGATGTCATCACCTACGAAATACACATTACATAATGCCACGTACAAAATACACATGTATGTGATGATGTCATCGTGTACATGTATTTTGTACATATCACCTACAAAGTACATGATGTCATCACCTACAAAATACACAGTGCATGATGTCATCACCTACAAAATACACATGTACACAACGACATACATGCATATTTTGTTGAAGTCATCATGCACTCGTGTATTTTCTAAGTGATGACGTCATCCTGTGCTTCAGTCATTTGTATGTGATGACATCATCATGTAATGTGTATCCTATAGATGATGACAATTTAATGTACAAAATACATGTACATGACATCATCATGTAATGTGTACTTTATAGGTGATGAAATGTTAATCTACAAAACACGTACACAATGACATCATCACGTGCTTGTGATGACATCATCATGTAATGTGTATTTTATAGGTGATGACATGTTAATCTACGAAACACACGTACACAATGACATAATCACGTGCTTGTGATGACATCATCATGTAATGTGTATTTTGTAGGTGACATGTACAGAGTACATGAACATGATGACGTCATCATGTAGTACTTTGTTAGGTGATGATATCATCATTAATGTATATTTCGTAGGTGATGACATCATCATGTAATGTGTTATTTTGTAGGTGATATCATCATGTCATGTGTATTTTGTAGGTGATATGTGCAAAATACATGTACACGATGACATTATCACATGTGTATTTTGTACGTGACATGTACAGAGTACATGAACATGATGACGTCATCATGTAGTACTTTGTTAGGTGATGATATCATCATTAATGTATATTTTGTAGGTGATGACATCATCATGTAATGTGTATTTTGTAGGTGATATCATCATGTAATGTATATTTTGTAGGTGATGACATCATCGTGTATGTATATTTTGTAGGTGATGACATCATCATGTACAAAATACAGGTACACGATTACATCAACACATACGTGTGTATTTTGTAGATGATGACATCATTGATAGAGTAAAGTCCGAGGCGTGGTCACCATTGTTGTTGCAGTGAGGTCATCGCTCATGTTTGGGCTGGTCAGCCGGCTCCAACGCGCTGATGCCAGGCCCGCCGCCGTGTTTGCGCGAGGCGGCAGCAGAAAAGTCGGCCACCACGGGGCAGTGATCTGACGCCACGCCCCCCCATGACCAATTGTCAGGAATCCAAGGGTTGGTCAAACCTTCTCGTACGACCGTGCAATGTCCTGACAAGCACAAAACAAACCCTCTTTAGTCACAGCGTCATATTGTCTCGTACATGGTATGAATTATTATACACAATCACTTCCGTTGTCAACAATCAATTATTTATTTTTATTGACCCACACAATCATTTCCGCAAGTAAGCAGAAAGAAAAGTCTGCATGATGTTGACATACTTCCAGTTGTGGAACTTCAATGTCTTCTTTTAGATGTTCATTACTATGCACTGTCTATAACAAATAAATATACTTCAAATAAATAGTTGTTATTTTTTATATATAATAAATATATATGTTAGTAATTGTGCACTGAAGAAGTTATGTAAGTACTTATATATTTAAGTTGTTTAGTACTTGTGTATATTTAAGAAGTTATTTCAGTACCAAGTATATCAAGTTATATTAGTAGTAATATATTAATATAAGTTATTTTGAGAGAGAGAACCTACAATGAAGAGAGAACCTACCAGTGAGAGAAATCCTACAATGGAGAGAGAACCTACCACTGAGAGAAAAATTACCTTTGAGAGAGAACCTACGACCATTTAAAGACAACCTACTTCCATTTAGAGAGAAGCAGCCACTGAGAGAGAACCTACAGTACTACCATTGAGAAATACCTTACTACCATTGAGATAGAAGCTACAATGAGAGAGAACCTACCATGGACAGAGAACCTACTAACATTGAGAAAGAACTTACTAGCATTTAGATAGAAGCTGCATGGAGAGACAACCTACCACCATTGAGGGAGAACCTACCACCATTTAGAGATACCTTAATACCACTGAGAGAGAACCTACCATGGAGAAAGAACCTACGAACATCGAGAGAGAACCGAACATGGAGAGAGAACCTACTACCATTGAGGAAAAACCTACCATTATTTAGAGATACCTTACTACCACTGAGAGAGAAACTACTCTGTGGAGAGAACCGACCATGGAGAGAGAACCTACTACAGTGGAGAGAGAACCTACTACAATTGAGGGAGAACCTACCATTATTTAGAGATACCTTACTACCACTGAGAGAGAAACTACCCTGTGGAGAGAACCGACCATCGATAGAGAACCTACTACCATGTAGAGAGAACCTACTACCATTGAGGGAGAACCTACCATTATTTAGAGATACCTTACTACCACTGGGAGATAAAGTACCCTGTAGAGAGAACCATCTATGGAGAGAGAACCTACTACCATTGAGGGAGAACCTACCATTATTTAGAGATACCTTACTACCATTGAGAGAGAAACTACCCTGTAGAGAGAACCGACCATGGAGAGAGAACCTACTACCATTGAGGGAGGACCTACCATTATTTAGAGATACCTTACTACCACTGGGAGAGAAACTACCCAGTAGAGAACCATCCATGGAGAGAGAACCTACTACCATGGAGAGAGAACCTACTACCATTGAGGGAAAACATACCACCATTTAGAGAAAACCTTACTACCATGGAGAGAGAACCTACCATGGATAAATAACTTACAAGCATTTAGATATAAGCTCCATATAGAGACAACCTACTACCATTGGGGGAGAACCTACCACTATTTAGAGATACCTTAGAACCACGGAAAGAGAACCTACCTTGGAGAGAGAACCTACCATGGAGAGAGAACCTACTACCATCGAGAGAGAACCTACTACCATCAAGAGAGAACCTACTACCATTGAGGGAGAACCTACCATTATTTAGAGATACCTTACTACCATGAAGAGAGAACCTACTACCATTGAGGGAAAACCCACCACCATTTAGACATATTTTACTACCATTGAGAGAGAACCTACCATGGAGAGAGAACCTTCCATATAGAGAGAACCTACTACCATTGAGGGGAAACCTACCACCATTTAGAGATGCCTTACCACCATTGAGAGAGAACCTACAGTACCCTGGGGAGAGAAACTACCATAGAAAGAGAAGCTACTAGCATGAAGAAAGAACCTACCAGAGTAGATCTTCTTGAGAGAGCGGCTCAGCCAGATGTTGTCCAGGCAGTGTGTTCCCTGAGGGCAGCTGGTGCTGATGTTGGTGAAGTGCTTGGCTGCTAGCAGAGCAGACATCTTCTCTTTCCTCAGGAAGTCCAGCTCAGCGCTCTGAGGAGGACGTCCAAAGTCTCCCAGCACCACAACCTCCTTCTCACCTGTGCAGCAACATCCAACAACCATCACAACTCACCTGTGCAGCAACATCCAACAACCGTCACAACTCACCTGTGCAGCAACATCCAACAACCATCACAACTCCCCTGTGCAGCAACATCCAAAAACCATCACACCTCACCTGTGCAGCAACATCCAACAACCATCACAACTCACCTGTGCAGCAACATCCAACAACCATCACATCTCACCTGTGCAGCAACACCCAACAACCATCACAACTCCCCTGTGCAGCAACACCCAACAACCATCACAACTCCCCTGTGCAGCAACATCCAACAACCATCACAACTCACCTGTGCAGCAACATCCAACAACCATCACAACTCACCTGTGCAGCAACATCCAACAACCATCACAACTCACCTGTGCAGCAACATCCAAAAACCATCACACCTCACCTGTGCAGCAACATCCAACAACCATCACAACTCACCTGTGCAGCAGCATCCAACAACCATCACAACTCACCTGTGCAGCAACATCCAACAACCATCACAACTCACCTGTGCAGCAACATCCAACAACCATCACAACTCACCTGTGCAGCAACATCCAACAACCATCACAACTCACCTGTGCAGCAACATCCAACAACCATCACAACTCACCTGTGCAGCAACATCCAACAACCATCACAACTCCCCTGTGCAGCAACATCCAACAACCATCACAACTCACCTGTGCAGCAACATCCAACAACCATCACAACTCACCTGTGCAGCAACATCCAACAACCATCACAGTGCACACCCACAACTCACCTCACCTTCTTGCTCGGTGAGCACACCTTTGCACTTACGTAGTGCACGTGTGTGTGTGTATGTGTGTGTGTTTGTGTGTGTGTGTGTGTGTGTGTGTGTGTGTGTGTGTGTGTGTGCGTGCGTATTGGGGGATAGAGCAAATCTCAAGGTAGGAATTGAGTACTAAAGAGAACTAGAGTTTATTCGATTGTACGAAAGTGTAGTTTAACTGTGGGTGTGGGTGTAAGAACGTATGTAAGGATGTGTGTAAGAAAGTATGTAAGTATGTGTGTAAAAGTATGGATGTAAGTATGTGTGTGTAAATACTTGGATTTAAGTGTGTGTAAAAGTTTGGGTATAAGTATGTGTGTAAAAGTATGGCAGTAAATATGTGTGTAAGAAGGTATGTAAGTATGTGTGTAAAAATATGGATGTAAGTATATGTGTAAATGCATGGGTGTAAGAAGGTATGTAAGAATTTATGTAAGTATGTGTGTAAAAAATATAGATGTAAGTATGTGTGTAAGAAGGTATGTAAGTATGTGTGTAAGAAGGTATGTAAGTATGTGTAAGAAGGTATGTAAGTATGTGTGTAAGAAGGTATGTAAGTGTGGATGTAAGTATGTGTATAAGAAGGTATGTAAGTATACTTGTAAGAAGGTATGTAAGTATGCGTGTAAAAGTATGAATGTAGGTATGTGTGTAAGTGTGGATGTAAGTATGTGTGTAAGAAGGTGTGTAAGTATGTGTGTAAAAGTATGGATGTAAGTATGTGTGTAAGAAGGTATGTAAGTATGTGTGTAAGAACATATGTAAGTATGTAAGTGTGGATGTAAGTATGTGTGTAAGAAGTTATCTAAGTATGTGTGTAAAAGTATGGCTGTAAGTATGTGTGTAAGAAGGTATGTAAGTATGTGTGTAAGAAGGTATGTAAGTATGTGTGTAAGAAAGTGTGTAAGTATGTGTGTAAGAAGGTATGTAAGTATGTGTGTAAAAATATGGATGTAAGTATATGTGTAAATGCATGGATGTAAGAAGGTATGTAAGAAATTATGTAAGTACGTGTGTAAAAAATATAGATGTAAGTATGTGTGTAAGAAGGTATGTAAGTATGTGTGTAAGAAGGTATGTAAGTATGTGTAAGAAGGTATGTAAGTATGCGTGTAAGTGTGGATGTAAGTATGTGTGTAAGAAGGTATGTAAGTATACTTGTAAGAAGGTATGTAAGTATGCGTGTAAAAGTATGAATGTAGGTATGTGTGTAAGTGTGGATGTAAGTATGTGTGTAAGAAGGTATGTAAGTATGTGTGTAAAAGTATGGATGTAAGTATGTGTGTAAGAAGGTATGTAAGTATGTGTGTAAGAACGTATGTAAGTATGTGTGTAAGTGTGGATGTAAGTATGTGTGTAAGAAGTTATCTTAGTATGTGTGTAAAAGTATGGCTGTAAGTATGTGTGTAAGAAGGTATGTAAGTATGTGTGTAAGAAGGTATGTAAGAATGTGTGTAAAAAAGTGTGTAAGTATGCGTGTAAGAAGGTATGTAAGTATGTGTGTAAGAAAGTATGTAAGTATGCATGTAAGAAGGTATGTAAGTATGCGTGTAAAAAGGTATGTAAGTCTGCGTGTAAGAAGGTATGTAAGTATGTGTGTAAGAAAGTATGTAAGTATGTGTGTAAGAAAGTGTGTAAGCATGCGTGTAAGAAGGTATGTAAGTATGTGTGTAAGAAAGTGTGTAAGTTTGCGTGTAAGAAGGTATGTATGTGTGTAAGAAAGTATGTAAGTATGCGTGTAAGATGGCATGTAAGCATGTGTGTAAGAAAGTATGTAAGTATGTGTGTAAGAAAGTGTGTAAGTTTGCGTGTAAGAAGGTATGTAAGTATGTGTGTAAGAAAGTGTGTAAGTTTGCGTGTAAGAAGGTATGTATGTGTGTAAGAAAGTATGTAAGTATGCGTGTAAGAAGGTATGTAAGTATGCGTGTAAGAAGGTATGTAAGTATGCGTGTAAGAAGGTATGTAAGTATGTATGTAAGAAAGTATGTAAGTATGTGTGTAAGAAAGTATGTATGCATGTAAGAAGGTATGTAAGTATGTGTGTAAGAAGGTATGTAAGTATGTGTGTAAAAAAGTATGTAAGTATGTGTGTAAGAAAGTAAGTATGTGTGTAAGAATGTATGTAAGGATGCGTGTAAGAAGGTATGTAAGTATGTATGTAAGAAAGTATGTAAGTATGCATGTAAGAAGGTATGTAAGTATGTGTGTAAGAAGGTATGTAAGTATGTGTGTAAAAAAGTATGTAAGTATGTGTGTAAGAAAGTAAGTATGTGTGTAAGAATGTATGTAAGTATGCGTGTAAGAAGGTATGTAAGTATGTGTGTAAGAAAGTATGTATGCGTGTAAGAAGGTATGTAAGTATGTGTGTAAGAAAGTATGTATGTGTGTAAGAAGGTATGTAAGTAGGCGTGTAAAAAGGTATGTAAGTATGCGTGTAAGAAAGTATGTAAGTATGCGTGTAAAAAGGTATGTAAGTATGCGTGTAAGAAGGTATGTAAGTATGCGTGTAAAAAGGTATGTAAGTCTGCATGTAAGAAGGTATGTAAGTATGTGTGTAAGAAAGTATGTAAGTATGTGTGTAAGAAAGTGTGTAAGCATGCATGTAAGAAGGTATGTAAGTATGTGTGTAAGAAAGTGTGTAAGTTTGCGTGTAAGAAGGTATGTATGTGTGTAAGAAAGTATGTAAGTATGCGTGTAAGATGGCATGTAAGCATGTGTGTAAGAAAGTATGTAAGTATGTGTGTAAGAAAGTGTGTAAGTTTGCGTGTAAGAAGGTATGTAAGTATGTGTGTAAGAAAGTGTGTAAGTTTGCGTGTAAGAAGGTATGTATGTGTGTAAGAAAGTATGTAAGTATGCGTGTAAGAAGGTATGTAAGTATGCGTGTAAGAAGGTATGTAAGTATGCGTGTAAGAAGGTATGTAAGTATGTATGTAAGAAAGTATGTAAGTATGTGTGTAAGAAAGTATGTATGCATGTAAGAAGGTATGTAAGTATGTGTGTAAGAAGGTATGTAAGTATGTGTGTAAAAAAGTATGTAAGTATGTGTGTAAGAAAGTAAGTATGTGTGTAAGAATGTATGTAAGGATGCGTGTAAGAAGGTATGTAAGTATGTATGTAAGAAAGTATGTAAGTATGCATGTAAGAAGGTATGTAAGTATGTGTGTAAGAAGGTATGTAAGTATGTGTGTAAAAAAGTATGTAAGTATGTGTGTAAGAAAGTAAGTATGTGTGTAAGAATGTATGTAAGTATGCGTGTAAGAAGGTATGTAAGTATGTGTGTAAGAAAGTATGTATGCGTGTAAGAAGGTATGTAAGTATGTGTGTAAGAAAGTATGTATGTGTGTAAGAAGGTATGTAAGTACGCGTGTAAAAAGGTATGTAAGTATGCGTGTAAGAAAGTATGTAAGTATGCGTGTAAAAAGGTATGTAAGTATGCGTGTAAGAAGGTATGTAAGTATGTGTGTAAGAAGGTATGTAAGTATGCGTGTAAGAAGGTATGTAAGTATGCGTGTAAAAGTAAGATGTGTAGCACTGTGCTAAATGGACATAAATAAGTCTTGATTTGGGGCAAAGTATTTAGAAGATGCTAAGATGCAGCGAGGAAGGAAGCAGTGTCAATATCAAAAGCATAAGCGACCTTTCAGTGTTTCCTGGATGATGGCAGACAGGGGGCGACCTTTGACCTCTGCACTCTGCTCCTGGCCAAGTGTGGGTCGCATGTGGACGTTCACCACAGCCACTTTGTGAGAAGAAATCTGCAGGAGAAAGACAAAAGTATGTTGTGGGCTGCATAACAAAAATGTGCTTATGTTTTGGTGTTATGATGGTTTTAAGGTTAACATTTCCTCGTGGGCTACATAAGTGTTTATCAACCTTTTTTGAGCCAAGGCACATTTTTTGCTTTGAAAAAATGCGGAGGCACACCACCAGCAGAAATCATTAAAAAACAAAACTCAGTTGACAGTAAAAAGTCGTTGTCCCGATTGTTTTATATATGACTTTAAAGCATAAAAGCATGCATGACTATACAGTAGCTCTTGTCTCAAAGCAGGTCACCACCCTGACTTATATTCACTTTGTTGCTGTTTTCCTTTGGAAGTGGGAGGAAGCCGGAGTACCCGGAGGGAACCCCTTCCGCCCGATTGTAGCTGAGATAGGCGCCAGCGCCCCCCGCGACCCCAAAAGGGAATAAGCGGTAGAAAATGGATGGATGGATGGATGCTGTTTTCCTTTGTGAAGTATTTTACTTCTATTTTGGTGGCTTCTTTTTCTTTTTTTGGTATTTTCCCGTAGCAGTTTCATAGCTTCCTTTGAGCGATATTTCCCGCATCTACTTTCTTTTAGCAATCAAGAATATTTCAGTTGTTTTTATCCTTCTTAGTGAATACATTGTTGATTTTAATGTCATGTTCGGATGTACTTTGTGGACGCCGTCTTTGCTCCGCAGTAAGTCTTTGCTGTCGTCCAGCATTCTGTTTTAGTTTACTTTGTAGCCAGTTCTGTTTTAGTTTGGTTCTGCATAGCCTTCCCTAAGCTTCAATGCCTTTTCTTAGGGGGCACTCAACTTTTGTTTATTTTTGGTTTAAGCATTAGACACAATTTTACCTGCACACTGCCTCCCACTGTTTCCGACATCTATCTACAAAGCAGTTAGTACCAGCTGCCACCTACTGATATGGAAAAGTATTACAGGGTCACTCTGCCGAGCTCTAAACCAATGGTCCCCAACCACTGGGCAGATTGGTACCGGGCCGCAGAAGAATTTTGAATTAATTAATTTTTATAAAAAAATACAAAAATACAAAAAAATAAAAAATAAAAATAATTTTTTTTTTTAATTGAATCAACATTAAAAACACAATATACACTTACAATTAGTGCACCAACCACAAAAACCTCCCTTTTCATGACAAAAAAAGTCCCTTTTTAATGACAAAAAAAACAAAAAAACTAAAAAAAAAAAAAAAGGTTTTAGTTTGGTTCTGCATAGCCTTCCCTAAGCTTCAATGCCTATTATTAGGGGGCACTCAACTTTTGTTTATTTTTGGTTTAAGCATTAGACACAATTTTACCTGCACACTGCCTCCCACTGTTTCCGACATCTATCTACAAAGCAGTTAGCACCAGCTGCCACCTACTGATATGGAAGAGTATTACAGGGTCACTCTGCCGAGCTCTAAACCAATGGTCCCCAACCACTGGGCAGATTGGTACCGGGCCGCAGAAGAATTTTTAATTAATTAATTTAAAATAATTTTTTATTAAAAAAAATGAAAAAATACAAAAATTAAAAAAAAAAAAAATTGTTTTTAAAATTAAATCAACATTAAAAACACAATATACACTTACAATTAGTGCACCAACCACAAAAACCTCCCTTGTCATGACAAAAAAGGTCCCTTTTTAATGACCCAAAAAAAAAAAAAAACTAAAAAAAAAAGGTTCCTCCCCCACACCCCGCCCCCCCACCGTTGACCGGTCCGCGGATACAAAAATGTTGGGGACCACTGCTCTAGACAGCACTGCCACTCCTCAACAACAAATCATTTGCAGACTGTAAATACCGGTTTGCAAAAAATATTTTCAACCCAAATAGGTGAAATTAGACAATCTCCCACGGCACACAACAGTGGCTGAAAAATACTGGTCTAGTGAAGTGAAGTGAATTATATTTATATAGCGCTTTTCTCTAGTGACTCAAAGCGCTTTACATAGTGAAACCCAATATCTAATTTATACATTTAAACCAGTGTGGGTGGCACTGGGAGCAGGTGGGTAAAGTGTCTTGCCCAAGGACACAACGGCAGCGACTAGGATGGCGGAAGCGGGAATCGAACCTGCAACCCTCAAGTTGCTGACACGGCCGCTCTACCAACCGAGCTATACCGCCTCTACATCACAAAACGTGTTTATCTTTTGGTGCTATGATGGTTTCAAGGTACATTTAACACCCTTCCTGCTGGTCTAAATAATACACAGAGGTTATGTTTTGGTGTACATTTACAACGTGTTTCCTGATATGGGAATGTGCGTTAATGGCAAATAAGTATATGTGTAAAAAGGCTATTGCAAAGGAAAAAGCAATCCAGAAGTTTATGGAACTATCAACTCCCAGATTAAGAGAAATGCATACTGTTCACACTGGTCATGTGACAATGTTATTCTTTGTTGGTTACGACTTGCTTGTGTTTAAAAGAGGCAAGGATTGATGAAGCGACGAAGTGGTATACTTACAGAGAAGTGGGCCAGGAAGCTTGTGGAGGCTCCATCGCAGTTTTTGGCAGACTCTAAGAGTGCAGCATCCAGGAGCTGCACACTAGTGGAATCCCACAGAAAGCCAGAATAGCTCACTTCCTGTCAACACAACACGATGACACACATCCATCAACAATCATGAATGTACAAACCCCTTTTTCATATGTGTTGGGAAATTGTGTTAGATGTAAATATAAACAGAATACAATGATTTGCTAATTTCTTTTCAACCCATATTTAGTTGAGTATGCTACAAAGACAAGATTTTTGATGTTCAAACTCATAAACTCTATTTTTTTTTGCAAATAATAATTAACTTAGAATTTAATGGCTGCAACACTTGCCAAAGTAGTTGGGAAAGGGCATGTTCACCACTGTGTTACATCACCTTTTCTTTTAACAACACTCAATAAACGTTTGGGAACTGAGGAAACTAATTGTTGAAGCTTTGAAAATGTAATTCTTTCCCATTCTTGTTTTATGTAGAGCTTCAGTCGTTCAACAGTCCGGGGTCTCCGCTGTCGTATTTTACGCTTCAAAATGCGCCACACATTCTCAACAGGAGACAGGTCTGGACTGCAGGCGGGCCAGGAAAGTACCCGTACTCTTTTACTACAAAGCCACGCTGTTGTAACACGTGGCTTGGCATTGTTTTGCTGAAATAAGCAGGGGTGTCCATGATAACGTTGCTTGGATGGCAACATATGTTGTTCCAAAACCTGTAAGTCCCTTTCAGCATTAATGGTGCCTTCACAGATGTGCAAGTTACCCATGCCTTGGCCACTAATACACCCCCATACCATCACACATGCTGGCTTTTCAACTTTGCGCCTATAACAATCCGGACGGTTATTTTCCTTTGTTCCAGAGGACACCACGTCCACAGTTTCCAAATATAATTTGAAATGCGGACTCATCAGACCACGGAGCACTTTTCCACTTTGCATCAGTCCATCTTAGATGAGCTCGGGCCCAGCATAGCTGGCTGCGTTCCTGGGTGTTGTTGATAAATGGCTTTCGCTTTGCATAGTAAGAGTTTTAACTTGCACTTAACAGATGTAGCAACCAACTGTAGTTACTGACAGTGGTTTTATGAAGTGTTCCTGAGCCCATGTGGTGATATCCTTGACACACTGATGTCGGTTTTTGATGCAATACCGCCTGAGGGATCAAAGGTCCGTAATATCATCGCTTACGTGCAGTGATTTTTCCAGATTCTCTGAACCTTTTGATGATTTTACGAACCGTAGATGGTAAAATCCTTAAATTCCTTGCAATGACTCGTTGAGAAACTGTTCGACAATTTGCTTACAAAGTGGTGACCCTCGCCCCATCCTTGTTTGGGAATTACTTAGCATTTCATGGAAGCTGCTTTTATACCCAATCATGGCACCCACCTGTTCCCAATTAGCCTGCACACCTGTGGGATGTTCCAAATAAGTGTTTGATGAGCATTCCTCAATTTTATCAGTTTTTTTTGCCACCTTTCCCAATTACTTTGTCACGTGTTACTGGCATCAAATTCTAAAGTTAATGATTATTTGCAAAAAAAAAAAATTAAATCAGTTTGAACATCAAATATGTTGTCTTTGTAGCATATTCAACTGAATATGGGTTGAAAAGGATTTGCAAATCATTGTATTCCGTTTATATTTACATCAAACACAATTTCCCAACTCATATGGAAACGGGGTTTGTATAACAATATACTCATCCATAAACACTCATGAATATATGACAGTATACTTAGCCATAAATATTGAAATACTAATGAATATATGACAGTATACTTAGCCATAAATATTGAAATACTAATGAATATATGACAGTATACTTATCCATACATGTAACAATATTAATTAACATATAACAGTATATGTATCCATAAATACTAGGGGTGTAACGGTATGTGTATTTGTATTGAACCGTTTCGGTACGGGGGTTTCGGTTCGGTTGGGAGGTGTACCGAACGAGTTTCCACACGGACATATTAAGTAGCGTACCGCACATTGTGTAAACAATACACGCCGAGGCACAAGACATGGCATGGTAGCAGCAACCGGGCTACGATAGACTGACCATACCTCATCTTTGCATCGGACATGTCCTCATTTGCCGGGCTGTCCGGGTGGAGTTTCTTAAATGCTTCAAATCTCCGGTATTTTAATTTTGGTTTGTGTGTATTTTCAATGTACGTTCAGAGTTAAGAAGGGGTTAAAAACAGAACAAATTGTGCACACAGCAGCTTTGGTGAGGGAGGGGCAGAGACAGAGAGAAGGAGAGAGTTATGATAAATGCGCATGCGTTTATTAAAATAAACAAAAACAAACAAAAGTGAAATAAAAAAGCTTAAAGGCTAAATGTAATTTAGAAAAAGTTGCAACGTTGACTAATAAAATAAAGTTGTTTTTTTTCCTTTCAAACTGTCATTGCTGAAAACATAATACTGAATCAAAATCAATGTTATCAATCAATCAATCAATCCACTTTATTTATATAGCACATTTAAACAACAATAACGTTTCCATAATAAATAATATTGTTAAAAACAATATTATGCTCCACCAATGACTGAATAAAACAAAAAATGAATAAAAATAAAACCAATAAAAACAATATAAAAACAAATATGATTAAAAACTATTTTAAAGGGTAAAATCAATTAAAACAGTAAAATAAAAAAAAATGTTATTATGAATTATTGACCTAGCCAAAAATTCCCATTACTTCACATCCAAAATCCACTAAGAAAAATATTTTTGGTGGAAGATTTTGCAAATTTGGTAAACAAATAACCCCAAAATTTTTATTTTGTTGTTTTCTTACTGTATCGAAAATGAACCGAACCGTGACCTCTGAACCGAGGTACGTACCGAACCGAAATTTTTGTGTACCGTTACACCCCTAATAAATACTTATGAGTATATTACAGTGTACATATCCATAAATGTTGAAATACTAGTGAATATATTACTAGTATACATATCCATACATGTTGAAATACTAATGAATATATTACAATATACATATCCATAAATGTTGAAATACTAGTAAATATTACAGTATACATATCCATAAGTGTTGAAATACCAATGAATATTTTACTATATACATATCCATAAATGTTGAAATACCAATGAATATTTTACAATATACATATCCATAAATGTTGAAATACTAGTGAATATATTACAGTATACATATCCATAAATGTTGAAATACCAATGAATATTTTACAATATACATATCCATAAATGTTGAAATACTAGTGAATATATTACAGTATACATATCCATAAATGTTGAAATACTAATGAATATATTACAATATACATATCCATAAATGTTGAAATACTAGTAAATATTACAGTATACATATCCATAAATGTTGAAATACTAGTAAATATTACAGCATACATATCCATAAATGTTGAAATACCAATGAATATTTTACAATATATACATATTCATACATGTTTAACTACTAATAATAATATATTACAGTATACATATTCCAAGTTGGATGGCAGAGCTCCAGTATAACAATCTACCAACATCACACATAAAATACCTTCCAGAATCTGCTGCTTATTATCTTTCACATTTTTTAGTTATTTGTAGGGATGCACCGAAATGAAAATTTGTGGCCGAAGCCGAAGCCGGATAAAATTTAAACGCTTGGCCGAAGGCCGAATACAGTTTTTCACAATTTTTTTAATATTGCATAAATAGCCTAGAATAAATATTTAGACATGTTTTTCAAATAAAGTAATTTTTTATTGAATATTGACATTTTTTTTAATATTACAGTAGTCTTTGCTTCTCAAAAAAAGCACAGTTTTTCATTTATATTAGGCCTTCGAACAAAACATGCATTCCCAAAAAAAATGAAGTGCATTAAAGTGGATAAACCCACAACAAATGAATTGTCCTTTTGGCAAAAGTCTGCTTAGCCACAGTAGATATGCTAATAATGTAAACAGAAGGCTCAAGTAAATCTCAATTAAGTGTGTGCTTGTAACCTCATACACTTATACAGGTACACAACATATCCCAACGTCACCGCGTCAAAAAATTGCATCACATGCCACTATTCGGCCTTCTTTTTAACTCATTCCACCGAAGGCCGAATGTGGCTTTTTTTTGCCATATTCGGCCAAATATATTCGGTTACCGATTAATCGGTGCATCCCTAGTTATTTGTATTTATTTTATTTAGTTTTGGACATATTATTCAATTTATATTGGTTATGTTGTTTTTTTAATATGTCTACTTGAGGTACATTACACACTTATCTAAAAATGTGTTTCTTCATCGTTGACAATGTGTTATTTGGTTGTTGTTTTTTTTCAAAATAAAACTTAGTTGAAGTGTGTCAGTAGAAGTACTTTTTCAAAATGTTATACACCTTTAAAAATACTGCGATAATAATGATAACCGTGATAAGAATACAAACATTTACCTTACAGCAAACTTCTTCAGACTCCAAACATTTCCATACGCCTCTTGGCCTCTTCCACTTGCCAACACTAGCCAGAGTACCTTGGTTTAACTCCGCACAAAACTGCAATCACACACATTAATAGTTGGTACCCTACTGTTGTTAATAGTTGGTATCATCCTGTTGTTAATAGTTGGTATCATCCTGTTGTTAATAGTTGGTATCATCCTGTTGTTAATAGTTGGTATCATCCTGTTGTTAATAGTTGGTATCATCCTGTTGTTAATAGTTGGTATCATCCTGTTGTTAATACTTGGTATCATCCTGTTGTTAATAGTTGGTACACCACTGTTAATAATTGGTACCCTCCCGTTGTAAATAGTTGTTACCTTTCTGTTGTCAATAGTTGCTACCCTCCTGTTATAAATAGTTAGTACCCTTCTGTTGTTAATAGTTGGTACCCTTCTGTTGTTAATAGTTGGTACCCTCCCGTTATAAATAGTCAGTACCCTCCAGTTAATAGTTGGCACCTTTCTGTTGTGAGTAGTTGGTATCCTCCTTTTGTTAGTAGTTGGTACACCACTGTTGTTAATAGTTGGTACTATCCTGTTAATAGTTAGTACTATCCTGTTATTAATAGTTGGTACACTTCTGTTGTTAATAGTTGGTACGCCACTGCTATTAATAGTTGGTACACCACTCTTGTTAATAGTTGGTACCCTCCTGTTGTTAATAGTTGGTACCCTCCAGTTGTTAATAGTTGGTACCTTTCTGTTGTTAATAGTTGGTACCTTTCTGTTGTTAATAGTTGGTACCCTCCTGTTGTTAATAGTTGGTACTTTTCTGCTGTTAAGAGTTGGTACCCTCCTTTTGTTAATAGTTGGTACCTTTCTGTTGTTAATAGTTGGTACCCTTCTGTTGCTAATAGTTGGTACCTTTCTCTTGTTAACAGATGGTACCCTCTTGTTGTAAATAGTTGGTAACCTACTGTTGTTAATAGTTGGTACTTTGCTGTTGTTAATAGTTGGTACCCTCCTTTTGTTAACAGTTGGTACCCTCCTGTTGTTAATAGGTGGTACCTTTCTGTTGTTAATAGTTGGTACCCTCCTGTTGTTAATAGTTGGTATCTTTCTGTTGTTAATAGTTGGTACCCTCCTGTTGTTAATAGTTGGTACCTTTCTGTTGTTAATAGTTGGTACCCTCCCGCAATAAATAGTTAATACTCTCCTGTTGTTAATAAATGGTACCTTTCTGTTGTTGATAGTTGGTACCCTCCTGTTGTTAATAGTTGGTAGCCTCCCGTTATAAATAATAGTCCCCTCCAATTATGGTTAGTACCTTCCTGTTGTTAATAGTTGGTACCTTTCTGTTGTTAATAATTGGTACCCTCCCGTTGTTAATAGTTGGTACCATCCTGTTGTTAATAGTTGTTACCCTCTTGTTGTTAATAGTTGGTACCCTCCTGTTGTTAATAGTTGGTGCCCTCCTTTTGTTAACAGTTGGTACCCTCCTGTTGTTAATAGTTGGTACCCTCCTGTTGTTAATAGTTGGTACCCTCCTGTTGTTAATAGTTGGTACCCTCCCGTTATAAATAGTTAGTACCCTCCTGTTGATAATAGTTGGTGCCTTTCTGTTGTTAATAGTTGGTACCCTCCTTTTGTTAATATTTGGTACCCTTCTGTTGTTAATAATTGGTACACCACTGTTGTTAATAGATGGTACACCACTGTTGTTAATATTTGGTACTCTTCTGTTGTTAATAGTTGGTACCATCCTGTTGTTAATAGTTGGTACCCACCTATTGTTCATGGTTGTTAACGTTGTGTTGTTAATAGTTTGTATCCTTGTGTTGTTAATAGTTGGTACCCTGCTGTTGTTAATAGTTTGTACCCTCCTTATGTTAATAGTTGGTACTCTCCTGTTGTTATTGGGTACCCTTGTGTTGTTCAGAGTTGGTACCTTGTGTCAAATAAATGACATAGCACAAGTCATATCATTGGAAGAGAGAGTGGAACTTATATCAAATATTACATATTAAATATTACAATTGACAAACAACAAAGTATTTAAGCAGGTAGAAGTACTTGAGTCTAATATTTGACACACCAAATAACGACGCTAGCTCTCTGAGTGTAAGGTTCCAATCCCAGTCAGTGTAACATTATCCTTATAATAAATAAAAAATAATATTCATAGTCGTATGACAATAATGCTTCATATGATGTTTTGTATTCCAGGCCTTGTAGTCTCCACTGAGAAGATGATGTTCTTTGGACAAAGTAGTTAAGGACCCCTGCTGTGCTGTCTGATAAGTATTAGTACTATTTACTTTGCTTAGTACTACTTTTCCAGAAGTGTTGGTATTACTTTACCTTACTTATTAAGTAATAAGTACTTTACCTTGATTAGTATTTTTTCATGATATGTGATATGTATGAGTACTACTTTACATTACTTAGTACTACTTTATTTTCAAGTGATATGTACAGTATTACTACTACTTTCTCCACAAGTGATACATTTTAGTAATACTTTACCTTGCTTAAGTAGGTGATAAGTATGAGTACTGCTCTACCTAACTTAGTAAGTATGAAGAAATTGCACTACTTTACCTTTTGTAGTACACCTTTTTCCAACAGGTCCTGCACTGCCAGTAACTTGATGCTGCAACACATGACCACATACAGTATAAAGTACTACAACACATGACCACATACAGTATAAAGTACTACAACACATGACCACATACAACATAAAGTACTACAACACATGACCACATACAGTATAAAGTACTACAACACATGACCACATACAGTATAAAGTACTACAACACATGACCACATACAACATAAAGTACTACAACACATGACCACATACAGTATAAAGTACTACAACACATGACCACATACAACATAAAGTACTACAACACATGACCACATACAGTATAAAGTACTACAACACATGACCACATACAGTATAAAGTACTACAACACATGACCACATACAACATAAAGTACTACAACACATGACCACATACAGTATAAAGTACTACAACACATGACCACATACAACATAAAGTACTACAACACATGACCACATACAGTATAAAGTACTACAACACATGACCACATACAACATAAAGTACTACAACACATGACCACATACAGTATAAAGTACTACAACACATGACCACATACAACATAAAGTACTACAACACATGACCACATACAACATAAAGTACTACAACACATGACCATATACAACATAAAGTACTACAACACAAAGGCGCATATAGTATAAAGTACTCCAACACATGACCACATACAACATAAAGTACTACAACACATGACCACATACACCATAAAGTACTACAACACATGACCACATACAACATAAAGTACTACAACACATGACCACATACACCATAAAGTACTACAACACATGACCACATACAACATAAATTACTCAACACATGACCACATACAACATAAATTACTCAACACATGACCACATACAACATAAAGTACTACAACACATGACCACATACACCATAAAGTACTACAACACATGACCACATACAACATAAATTACTCAACACATGACCACATACAACATAAAGTACTCCAATACATGACCACATACAACATAAAGTACTACAACACATGACCACATACAGTATAAAGTACTACAACACAAAGCACATACAACATAAAGTACTACAACACATGATCCCATACAGTATAAAGTACTCCAACACATGACCACATACAGTATAAAGTACTCCAACACATTACCACATACAGTATAAAGTACTACAACACATGACCACATACAACATAAAGTACTACAACACATGACCACATACAACATAAATTACTCAACACATGACCGCATACAACATAAAGTACTCCAATACATGACCACATACAACATAAAGTACTACAACACATGACCACATACAACATAAAGTACTACAACACATGACCACATACAACATAAATTACTCAACACATGACCACATACAACATAAAGTACTCCAATACATGACCACATACAACATAAAGTACTAAAACACATGACCACATACAGTATAAAGTACTACAACACAAAGCACATACGGTATAAAGTACTCCAACACATGACCACATACAGTACAAAGTACTCCAACACATGACCACATACAGTATAAAGTACTCCAACACATGACCACATACAATATAAAGTACTCCAACACATGACCACATACAATATAAAGTACTCCAACATATGACCACATACAGTATAAAGTACTCCAACACATGACCACATACAATATAAAGTACTCCAACACATGACCACATACAAGATAAAGTACTCCAACACATGACCACATACAATATAAAGTACTCCAACACATGACCACATACAGTATAAAGTACTCCAACACATGACCACATACAGTATCAAGTACTCCAACACATGACCACATACAGTATAAAGTACTCAAACACATGACCACATACAATATAAAGTACTCCAACATATGACCACATACAGTATAAAGTACTCCAACACATGACCACATACAATAAAAAGTACTCCAACACATGACCACATACAATATAAAGTACTCCAACACATGACCACATACAGTATAAAGTACTCCAACACATGACCACATACAGTATAAAGTACATCAACACATGACCACATACAGTATAAAGTACTCCAACACAAAGGCACATACAGTATAAAGTACTCCAACACATGAGCACATACAGTATAAAGTACTCCAACACAAAGGCACATACAGTATAAAGTACTCCAACACATGACCACATACAGTATAAAGTACTACAACACATGACCACATACAATATAAAGTACTCCAACAAATGACCACAAACAGTATAAAGTACTCCAACACATGACCACATACAGTATAAAGTAATCCAACACATGACCACATACAGTATAAAGTACTCCAACACAAAGGCACATACAGTATAAAGTACTCCAACACATGACCACATACAGTATAAAGTACTCCAACACAAAGGCACATACAGTATAAAGTACTCCAACACATGACCACATACAGTATAAAGTACTACAACACATGACCACATACAATATAAAGTACTCCAACAAATGACCACAAACAGTATAAAGTACTCCAACACATGACCACATACAGTATAAGGTACTACAACACAAAGGCACATACAACATAAAGTACTCCAACACATGACCACATACAGTATAAAGTACTACAACACAAAGGCACATACAACATAAAGTACTCCAACACATGACCACATACAGTATAAAGTACTCCAACACATGACCACATACAGTATAAAGTACTCCAACACATGACCACATACAGTATAAAGTACTCCAACACATGACCACATACAGTATAAAGTACTCCAACACATGACCACATACAGTATAAAGTACTCCAACACATGACCACATACAGTATAAAGTACTCCAACACATGACCACATACAGTATAAAGTACATCAACACAAAGGCACATACAACATAAAGTACTCCAACACATGACCACATACTGTATAAAGTACTCCAACACATGACCACATACAGTATAAAGTACTCCAACACATGACCACATACAGTATAAAGTACTCCAACACATGACCACATACAGTATAAAGTACTCCAACACATGACCACATACAATATAAAGTACTCCAACACATGACCACATACAGTATAAAGTACTCCAACACATGACCACATACAGTATCAAGTACTCCAACACATGACCACATACAGTATAAAGTACTCAAACACATGACCACATACAATATAAAGTACTCCAACATATGACCACATACAGTATAAAGTACTCCAACACATGACCACATACAATATAAAGTACTCCAACACATGACCACATACAATATAAAGTACTCCAACACATGACCACATACAGTATAAAGTACTCCAACACATGACCACATACAGTATAAAGTACATCAACACATGACCACATACAGTATAAAGTACTCCAACACAAAGGCACATACAGTATAAAGTACTCCAACACATGACCACATACAGTATAAAGTACTCCAACACAAAGGCACATACAGTATAAAGTACTCCAACACATGAGCACATACAGTATAAAGTACTCCAACACAAAGGCACATACAACATAAAGTACTCCAACACATGAGCACATACAGTATAAAGTACTCCAACACAAAGGCACATACAGTATAAAGTACTACAACACATGACCACATAGAATATAAAGTACTCCAACAAATGACCACAAACAGTATAAAGTACTCCAACACATGACCACATACAGTATAAAGTAATCCAACACATGACCACATACAGTATAAAGTACTCCAACACAAAGGCACATACAGTATAAAGTACTCCAACACATGACCACATACAGTATAAAGTACTCCAACACAAAGGCACATACAGTATAAAGTACTCCAACACATGACCACATACAGTATAAAGTACTACAACACATGACCACATACAATATAAAGTACTCCAACAAATGACCACAAACAGTATAAAGTACTCCAACACATGACCACATACAACATAAAGTACTCCAACAAATGACCACATACAGTATAAAGTACTCCAACACATGACCACATACAATATAAAGTACTCCAACAAATGACCACATACAGTATAAAGTACTACAACACAAAGGCACATACAACATAAAGTACTCCAACACATGACCACATACAGTATAAAGTACTACAACACAAAGGCACTTACAACATAAAGTATTCCAACACATGACCACATACAGTATAAAGTACTCCAACACATGACCACATACAGTATAAAGTACTCCAACACATGACCACATACAGTATAAAGTACTACAACACATGACCACATACAGTATAAAGTACTCCAACACAAAGGCACATACAGTATAAAGTACTCCAACACATGACCACATACAGTATAAAGTACTCCAACACATGACCACATACAATATAAAGTACTCCAACACAAAGGCACATACAGTATAAAGTAATCCAACACATGACCACATACAGTATAAAGTACTTCTACACATGACCACATAAAGTATAAAGTACTCCAACTTGTCCAGGGTGTACCCTGCCCTCCGCCCAAGTGCAGCTGGGATAGGCTCCAGCACCCCCGCGAACTCGAGAGGGACCAGCGGTAGAAAATGGATGCATGGACAAAACTACCAATATGGTCCTTCCTAGCCAGATTTTGGGTAAGCCGGAACTAAAATATCAAAAGTAGTGATACTGTGATTTGAGAATGGATATTAGAGCATCTGGTATCGGGACAAGCAGTAGAAAATGGATATTAGAGCATCTGGCACGGGTCTGATGGTGTGTGTACTCACTCGTTCTCCAGGAGGGTCATGCACACCACCTCCCTGACCCCGGGGTTGTTGGCCTTGTCGCAGGAACACTTCTGCAGGCTCCAGGTGGCCACGCGCACCACGCACTTCCTGTGCCGCAGCACGGCCGCCGTCTGCGCGCTCGCTCGCACGGAGATCACCTGGGCGGGTCCGCCGGGCGGGAGGTCCACAGCGTCGCTCTTCAGACTGAGGGAGGCGGGGCCAGGGTGCAACCGGGTCGTGTGTGGGGGTCTTCCGTGGGTGTCACCCACCTGGGGAGGGTGGCTGGTGTGCTCCGCCCTCAGCAGGTCCTCCGTGCTCCTGAAGGTGCGATCCCGGACTATACCGCCTGGTACTTCCTCTGTGATACCAGGAACGCTCACGTCCGGCCCGCCGCCCGGCTGCTGACCCCGGTCTTTCCGCGGGGAAGCCGGCGAGTGGCGAGACCAGCTCCCTCTGTCCCAAACGCAGATTTCGACTTTGACGGCCTCCAGCTTGGCGGCGCCGACTCCGCTCACCAGGGCCAGGTCCTCCACCTTTTTAAAGCCGCCGATGCAGTCCCGGTACTGCACGATGCTGCGGGCCACGCTGCGGTCCACGCCGGGAAGGGTCATGAGCTCCTCCTCGCTGGCAGCGTTGATGTTGAGACGCTCCTGCCTCACCAGGACGCTTCCGAAGTTGCACGCCGCGCTCAGCTTGCGCCTTTTGCCGCTGACGTCGCCGGGGGCTCTGGGGATGGAGCGGTGGCAACCCAGGCTGCCGCCCATGACTCGGGCCGGTCTCGGGCCAAGAACAACGGACTGACGGAAAAAACAACACAGCATAAATATGTCTCACGAAATACCAACACTGATATCATTTTAGAAATCAGAGTATCAACAGCATTATCATTACATCAATAGTAGTATTAATATCTATATCATTATACTATCATTAGTATCAACATCAATACAAATATCATCCATCCAGCCATCTTCTTCCGCTTATCCGAGGTCGGGTCGCGGGGGCAGCAGCCCAAGCAGGGAGGCCCAGATTTCCCTCTCCCCAGCCACTTCGTCCAGCTCCTCCCATTGAATCCCGAGGCGTTCCAAGGCCATTCTAACCATATTAGTATTAAAATGCACTATTTTTAGGTGTAACACTACAAAATTAGCTAAAAAGCTAGCGTAAATTTTTAGCATGCTAACATTATCAAGCTAATATGCAGGAAGCTGGCATACTTTCAAAATGGCGCCAAGCAATAAAATTCATTATTTTAGGTTTAAACATAAAAAATTAGCAAATAAAGTGTTAACATGCTAATGTTAGCATAATAAATGTGGCAGCCCTAATAAAAAATAAAAAATAGATATAAAAAAAGTCCTGCAAAAATTTTAATAGGCCTGTTACGTCCCTAAATAGCGCCAAGTACCCAAATTAATGATTTTTAGGTTTTCACATAAAAAATAGCAAACAAAACAAATATAAAACGTTAGCATTCTAACATTAGCGTGAGAGCATGGGTTGAATTAGTGTACTTGTAAGGTGGCACCAAGTATTAAAATGCACTGTTTTAAGGTGTAAACATACAAAATCAGCTAAAAATCTAGCGTAAAATTTTAGCATGCTAACATTATCAAGCTAATATGCAAGAAGCTGGCATACTTTCAAGATGGCGCCAAGCAATAAAATTCATTATTTTTAGGTTTAAACGAAAAAAATTTGCGGACAAAGCGTTAGCATTCTAACATTAGCATGATAAATGTGGCAGCCCTAATAAAAATAATAAATGAATGGGAAATGTTGATAGGCCGGTAACATCCCTAGATAGCGCCAAGTATCCAAATTAATGATTTTTTAGGTTTTCACATAAAGAATTGCAAAAAACAAGCAAAAAAAACGTTAGCATTCTAACATTAGCATGAGGGCATAGTTTGAATTAGTATTCTTGTAAGGTGGCACTAAGTAATAAAATGCACTGTTTTAGGTGTGAACATACAAAACTAGCTAAAAAGCTAGTGTAAAATTTTAGCATCCTAACATTATCGTGCTAATATGCTACAAGCTGGCATACTTTCAAAATGGCGGCAAGCATTAAAATTCATTATTTTTAGGTTTAAAGATAAAAAAAATTGCAAATATAGCATGAACATGCTAATGTTAGCATAATAAATATGGCAGCCCTAATAAAAATAATAAATAAATGGGAAATTTTGATAAGCCTGTTATGTCCCTAAATGGTGCCAAGTATCAAAATGAATGATTTTTAGGTTTTCACATAAAAAATTGCAAAAAGCAAGCATAAAACATTAGCATTCTAACATTAGCATGAGAGCATAGGTTAAATTAGTGTGCTTGTAAGGTGGCACTAAGTAATCAAATGCACTGTTTTTAGTAAAATGCACTGTTTTAGGTGTAAACATACAAAACTAGCTAAAAAGCTAGCGTAAAATTTTAGCATCCTAACATTATCGTGCTGATATGCTACAAGCTGGCATACTTTCAAAATGGCGGCAAGCATTAAAATGAATTATTTTTAGATTTAAAGATTAAAAAAATAGCAAATAAAGTGTTAACATGCTAATGTTAGCATGATAAATGTGGCAGCCCTAATAAAAAATAATAAATATATATAAAAAAAATTCCTGCAAAAGTTTTAATAGGCCTGTTACGTCCCTAAATAGCGCCAAGTACCCAAATTAATGATTTTTAGGTTTTCACATAAAAAATAGCAAACAAAACAAATATAAAACGTTAGCATTCTAACATTAGCATGAGAGCATAAGTTGAATTAGTGTACTTGTAAGGTGGCACCAAGTATTAAAATGCACTGTTTTAAGGTGTAAACATACAAAATCAGCTAAAAATCTAGCGTAAAATTTTAGCATGCTAACATTATCAAGCTAATATGCAAGAAGCTGGCATACTTTCAAAATAGCGCTAAGCAATAAAATTCATTATTTTTAGATTTAAACGTAAAAAATTTGCGAACAAAGCGTTAGCATGCTAACATTAGCATGATAAATGTGGCAGCCCTAATACAAATAATAAATAAATGGGAAATTTTGATAGGCCTGTAACATCCCTAGATAGCGCCAAGTATCCAAATTAATGATTATTTAGGTTTTCACATAAAGAATTGCAAAAAACAGGCAAAAAAAAACGTTAGCATTCTAAAATTAGCATGAGAGCATAGTTTGAATTAGTATTCTTGTAAGGTGGCACTAAGTAATAAAATGCACTGTTTTAGGTGTGAACATACAAAACTAGCTAAAAAGCCATCGGAAAATTTTAGCATCCTAACATTATCGTGCTAATATGCTACAAGCTGGCATACTTTCATAATGGCGCCAAGCATTAAAATTCATTATTTTTAGGTTTAAAGATTAAAAAAATTTGCAAATATAGCATGAACATGCTAATTTTAGCATAATAAATATGGCAGCCCTAATAAAAATAATAAATAAATGGGAAATTTTGATAGGCCTGTTCTGCCCCTAAATGGTGCCAAGTATCAAAATGAATGATTTTTAGGTTTTCACATTAAAAATTGCAAAAAACAAGCATAAAACATTAGCATTCTAACATTAGCATGAGAGCATAGGTTGAATTAGTGTTCTTGTAAGGTGGCACTAAGTAATAAAATGCACTGTTTTTAGTAAAATGCACTGTTTTAGGTGTAAACATGCAAAACTAGCTAAAAACCTAGCGTAAAATTTTAGCATCCTAACATTATCGTGCTAATATGCTACGAACTGGCATACTTTCATAATGGCGCCAAGCATTAAAATTCATTATTTTTAGGTTTAAACATAAAAAAATTGCAAATAAAGTGTTAACATGCTAATGTTAGCATGATAAATGTGGCAGCCCTAATAAAAAATAAAAAATAGATATAAAAAAAGTCCTGCAAAAATGTTAATAGGCCTGTTACGTCCCTAAATAGCGCCAAGTACCCGAATTAATGATTTTTAGGTTTTCACATAAAAAATAGCAAACAAAACAAATATAAAACGTTAGCATTCTAACATTAGCGTGAGAGCATGGGTTGAATTAGTGTACTTGTAAGGTGGCACCAAGTATTAAAATGCACTGTTTTAAGGTGTAAACATACAAAATCAGCTAAAAATCTAGCGTAAAATTTTAGCATGCTAACATTATCAAGCTAATATGCAAGAAGCTGGCATACTTTCAAAATGGCGCCAAGCAATAAAATTCATTATTTTTAGGTTTAAACGGAAAAAATTTGCAAACAAAGCGTTAGCATTCTAACATTAGCATGATAAATGTGGCAGCCCTAATAAAAATAATAAATGAATGGGAAATATTGATAGGCCGGTAACATCCCTAGATAGCGCCAAGTATCCAAATTAATGATTTTTTAGGTTTTCACATAAAGAATTGCAAAAAACAAGCAAAAAAAACGTTAGCATTCTAACATTAGCATGAGAGCATAGTTTGAATTAGTATTCTTGTAAGGTGGCACTAAGTAATAAAATGCACTGTTTTAGGTGTGAACATACAAAACTAGCTAAAAAGCTAGCGTAAAATTTTAGCATCCTAACATTATCGTGCTAATATGCTACAAGCCGGCATACTTTCAAAATGGCGGCAAGCATTAAAATGCATTATTTTTAGGTTTAAAGATAAAAAAAATTGCAAATATAGCATGAACATGCTAATGTTAGCATAATAAATATGGCAGCCCTAATAAAAATAATAAATAAATGGGAAAGTTTGATAAGCCTGTTATGTCCCTAAATGGTGCCAAGTATCAAAATGAATGATTTTTAGGTTTTCACATAAAAAATTGCAAAAAGCAAGCATAAAACATTAGCATTCTAACATTAGCATGAGAGCATAGATTAAATTAGTGTGCTTGTAAGGTGGCACTAAGTAATAAAATGCACTGTTTTTAGTAAAATGCACTGTTTTAGGTGTAAACATACAAAACTAGCTAAAAAGCTAGCGTAAAATTTTAGCATCCTAACATTATCGTGCTAATATGCTACAAGCTGGCATACTTTCAAAATGGCGGCAAGCATTAAAATGAATTATTTTTAGATTTAAAGATTAAAAAAATAGCAAATAAAGTGTTAACATGCTAATGTTAGCATGATAAATGTGGCAGCCCTAATAAAAAATAATAAATATATATAAAAAAAATTCCTGCAAAAGTTTTAATAGGCCTGATACGTCCCTGAATAGCGCCAAGTACCCAAATTAATGATTTTTAGGTTTTCACATAAAAAATAGCAAACAAAACAAATATAAAACGTTAGCATTCTAACATTAGCATGAGAGCATAAGTTGAATTAGTGTACTTGTAAGGTGGCACCAAGTATTAAAATGCACTGTTTTAAGGTGTAAACATACAAAATCAGCTAAAAATCTAGCGTAAAATTTTAGCATGGTGACATTATCATGTTAATATGCGAGAAGTTGGCGTACTTTCAAAATGGCGCTAGTATTAAAATTCATTGTTTTTAGGTACAAAGATAAAAAAATTGCATAAAAGGTTAGCATTCTAACATTAGCAGGAGAGCATAGGTTGAATTAGTGTTCTTGTAAGGTGGCACTAAGTAATAAAATGCACTGTTTTTAGTAAAATGCACTGTTTTTAGGTGTAAACACAAAATTAGCTAAAAAGCTAGCGTAAAATTTTAGCATGCTGACATTATCGTGTTAGTGTGCGAGAACATTAAAAATTGCAAAAAACAAGCATAAAACGTTAGCATTCTAACATTAGCATGAGAGCATAGGTTAAATTAGTGTACGTCTAAGGTGGCGCGAAGTATCAAAATGCATTATTTTTTGGTGTAAATACACAAAATTAGCTAAAACAAAAAGCGAGCATAAAACATTAGCATGCTAACATTAAAAATGCTAACATTCAAAATGGCGGCAAGCATCAAAATTCACGATTTTTAGGTTCAAACTTGCAAAATTAGTAAATAAAGCGTTAACGTGCTAACGTTGGCATGATCATACAAGAGAATCAAGCAAAAAAAATGCTAGCATGGCAACATTCTTGCAACGTTAGCATTAAAAAATAGTTAAAAACAAGCATAAAATGATAGCATTCTATCATTAGCATGAGAGCATAACTTTAATTAGTGTACTTGTAAGGTGGCGCCAAGTAATACATTCTATCAAAATTCACGATTTTTGCGTTTTAACTTGCAAAATTAGTAAATAAAGTGTTAACGTGCTAACATTAGCGTGATCATACGAGGGAATCTAGCAAAAAAAATGCTACCATGGCAACATTTTTGCAACGAGAGCATTAAAAAATAGCTAAAAACAAGCAAAAAATGTTAGCATTCTATCATTAGCATGAGAGCATAGGTTGAATTAATGTACTTGAATGGTGGCGCCAAGTAATAAATTCTATCAAAATTCACGATTTTTACATTTTAACTTGCAAAATTAGTAAATAAAGTCTTAACGTGCTAACATTAGCGTGATCATACGAGAGAATCTAGCAAAAAAAATGCTACCATGGCAACATTCTTGCAATGTTAGCATTAAAAAATAGCTAAAAGCAAGCATAAAATGTTAGCATTCTATCATTAGCATGAGAGCATAGGTTCAATTAATGTACTTGTAAGGTGGCGCCAAGTAATAAATTCTATCAAAATTCACGATTTTTACGTTTTAACTTGCAAAATTAGTAAATAAAGTGTTAACGTGCTAACATTAGCGTGATCATACGAGAGAATCTACCCAAAAAAATGCTACCATGGTAACATTCTTGCAACGATAGCATTAAAAATAGCTAAAAATAAGCATAAAATGTTAGCTTCTGTCATTAGCATGAGAGCATAACTTGAATTAGTTTACTTGTAAGGTGGCGCCATGTAATAAATTCTATCAAAATTCACGATTTTTACGTTTTAACTTGCAAAATTAGTAAATGAAGTGTTAACGTGCTAACATTAGCATGATCATACGAGAGAATCTAGCAAAAAAAAAATGCTACCATGGCAACATTTTTGCAACGACAGCATTAAAAAATAGCTAAAAACAAGCAAAAAATGTTAGCATTCTATCATTAGCATGAGAGCATAGGTTGAATTAGTGTACTTGTAAACATTAGCGTGATCATACGAGAGAATCTAGCAAAAAAAATGCTAGCATGGAAACATTCTCGCAACGTTAGCATCTTTTCACTGCATGTGCCCATAATTAATACAAACGACCAATTATCTCTCACTCAAAAATAATCTGCCAACAAACTAACTACTCATTTCTTATCACATCTCGGACGTTTCTTGATAGTTTTATCTAAATTCGAAGTGGCTGGGGGGAGGGGAGTCTGGGCTTCCCTGCTTAGGCTGCTGCCCCCGCGACCCCACCTCGGATAAGCAGAGGAAGTTGGATGGATGGATGGAACTTCTTGAGCTATGTTTCTTGCTAACTAACTGGCTGACTGACTAACTAAGTAAGTAACTGACTAACTAACTAACCAATTAACTAAAAGGCAACCCCCAGCGATAAATAAGTGATACCAACAGGTATCGATACCGGTTGATATTGGTGATCATAAAATGGCAAACATAATCTTACCAATTAGTTGTCAGTCAGCGTCACAGTGCGGCGCTGCTAAAATGATAAAAAGCCGGATAGAGATATCCTTACTAAACTCTCTTTTGCCGGAGAGAAGAGTCAAAGTGTGGCGTTGGAAAGAAAAAAAAGCCAGATAAACAAACTTTGATCCTGACATGTTAGCTTAATGTCACCTTTGCTCTCCCACGCTACCGGAAACCATCACAACTGCTTTTCAAAATAAAGTACAACAGAACAAACAAACCGTTCCGGAGATAACTTTTGCATTATTATGTTAATCACAGAAAAATCACTATTGAAGATGAATGTGGATCTGTCGTTTGCACATTGTATCTGCAAGGCAGACGGTACATTTTAAAATCCAGTACGGCCTTATTTTGAAAAGACTGTGTGTGGTTGCCATCAATGCGCTTTGTGTCAACAACAGAGTGAATTATTAGCTGTGTATTCCATCATCTTCATTTAAAGGCCGACTAAAATGAGATGTTCTTATTTAAACGGGGATAGCAGGTCCATTCTATGTGTCATACTTGATCATTTCGCCATATTTTTGCTGAAAGGATTTAGTAGAGAAAATCCACGATAAAGTTCGCAACTTTTGGTCGCTAATAAAAAAAAGCCTTGCCTGTACCGGAAGTAGCAGACGATGTGCGCGTGACGTCACGGTTTGTGGAGCTCCTCACATCTGAACATTGTTTACAATCATGGCCACCAGCGGCGAGAGCGATTCGGACCGAGAAAGCGACGATTTCCCCATTCATTTGAGCGAGGATGAAAGATTCATGGATGAGGAAAGTAAGAGTGAAGGACTACAGAAAAAAAAGGCGAGGGCAGTGGGAGCGATTCAGATGTTACTAGACACATTTACTAGGATAATTCTGGAAAATCCCTTATCTGCTTATTGTGTTACTAGTGTTTTAGTGAGATTATATGGTACCTGAAAGTCGGAGGGGTGTGGCCACGGGTGTGGTGACCGCCAGTGTCTCTGAGGGAAGCCACGCAGCTGCCTCTTTGACAGGTGCACCGTCAGAAAAATTCTGTGTACATTTTCAAATAAAACCTTGTATTACATTGTGTTCCTGACGAGAAGAAAAAAAGGCTGGAACTTTCCAAGAAGAATGCTGGACTGAATCTGCCCAACTTCCAGAGGAACTCTTTTAAGTATTTTTACGAACCCTCTTTGATCTATTTTATGGGACTCTCTGTGATCTATTTTATGGGACTTTCTTTGATCTGTTCGGGAACCGAAGGCCATGCTGGTCACGACCCACTTCTTTGAGGAAGCAGCTGTGGGAAGGAGGGGGGTGAAAATCAAATAAAGAACCACGAGAAGGATCTTGGAGTAGAGCATGGTGCAGGAACTGTACAGGGTGTACAGTGGCAATGCCTCTCCTCGGATCCGACTATAAATTTAATTCCGTCTCTTTTTGATTCTTTGCCTTTTTGTCTTGTTTAATAGATGTCATCAGTGTTTGAACCTGACATGCACGATGAACGACGCAAGCTCGGCTCACGTCTACGGTAAGAGCCGGCTTTTCAACACAATTTTCTCACCGAAACCTGCCGGTTGACATGTGGTTGGGAACCATGTTCGCTTGACCGCTCTGTTCCATAGTAAAGCTTCACTTTCGGGAATGTAAACAAGGAAACACCGGCTGTGTTTGTGTTGTTAAAGGCAGCCCCAATACACCGCTTCCCACCTACATCTTTCTTCTTTGACGTCTCCATTATTATTTGAACAAATTGCAAAAGATTCAACAACACAGATGTCCAGAATACACCTGTCCCTGGTTGACAATCATACACACCTGTTTCTGTTTGACATTCAGACACACCTCTTGATTGATTGATTGATTGATTGATTGATTGAAACTTGTATTAGTAGATTGCACAGTACAGTACATATTCCGTACAATTGACCACTAAATGGTAACACCCCAATAAGTTTTTCAACTTGTTTAAGTCGGGGTCCGCGTTAATCAACTCATTGGCAATCCCTGATTGCCAATCAGACACACCTGTCACTGTTTTAAAATCTGACACACCCGTCTCTGGTCGACATTTAGACAAATGTGTCGTTGGTTGACAATCAGACACACCTGTCTCCAGTTGACAATCAGACAAACCTGTCCCTGGTTGACAATCAGACACATCAGTCCCTGGTTGACAATCAGACACACCTGTCTCCGGTTGGCAATCAGACACACCTCTACCTGGTTGAAAATTGGACACACCTGTCCCTGGTTGACAATCAGACACATCAGTCCCCGGTTGACAATGAGACACACCTGTCCCTGTTTTAAAATCTGACACATCAGTCCCCGGTTGACAATCAGACACACCTGTCCCTGTTTTAAAATCTGACACATCTGTCCCTGGTTGACAATCAGACACACCTGTCTCCGGTTGGCAATCAGACACACCTGTACCTGGTTGAAAATTGGACACACCTCTCCCTGGTTGCCAACCATACACACCTGTTTCTGTTTGACAATCAGACACACCTGTCGCTTGATTGATTGATTGAGTGATTGATTGATTGATTGATTGATTGATTGATTGATTGATTGATCGATTGATTGATTGAAACTTGTATTAGTAGATTACACAGTACAGTACATATTCCGTACAATTGACCACTAAATGCTAACACCCGAATGGGTTTTTGTACTTGTTTAAGTCAGGGTCCACGTTAATCAACTCATTGGCAATCCCTGATTGCCAATCAGACACACCTGTCACTGTTTTAAAATCTGACACACCCGTCTCTGGTTGACAATCAGACACACCTGTCCCTAATTGCCTGTGTGGCGGGGTGTATTTATTTTCAAGTATTTCTTATATATATATATATATCAGACAATCAGACACACTTGTCCCTGGTTGGCAATCAGACACACCTGCACCTGTTTTAAAATCTGACACACCCGTCTCTGGTTGACATTCAGACACACTTATCTCTCTTTAACAATCAGACACACCTGCCCTTGGTTGGCAATCAGACACACCTGTCCCTAATTGCCAGTGTAGCGGGGTGTATTTATTTTCAAGCATTTCTTATATATATATATAATTCGGTATTGAATGAGCATACCCGTTCAGCCACCGTGTTCAATGGAAAAGTCTGATCTACAACATTTGCGGGCAGCATACCCCTTCCCCTACGCGCCGTCGCCATGTCTCTTCTTCGTTCTTCTGCTTCGCCCGGAGCCGTCGCTTTATTTCTTTATTTTTTTTCTAGTCCTTCACTCTCACTTTCCTCATCCACGAATCTTTCATCCTCGCTCAAATTAATGGGGAAATCGTTGCTTTCTCGGTCCGAATCGCTCTCGCTGCTGGTGGCCATGATTGTAAACAATATTCAGATGTGAGTAGCTCCACAACCCGTGACGTCACGCGCACATCGTCTGCTACTTCCGGTAGAGGCAAGGCTTTTTTATTAGCGACCAAAAGTTGCAAACTTTATCGTGGATGTTCTCTACTAAATCCTTTCAGCAAAAATATGGCAATATCGCGAACAATCAAGTATGACACATAAAATGGACCTGCTATCCCCGTTTAAATAAGAACATCTCATTTCTGTAGGCCTTTACCTTCTGTAAAGTTATCGACACAAACTGCGGTACTTCACGTACGAGCGACATCTTTATTAAAACACAACAAAGTACTCGGGAGTCTCCAGGAAGAGGTGAGCTGCCATCTTTCCACAACGACATACAGCCACAGGAAGTGCAAAAGTCACAAAGTCGTTTCAAAGTCAAATAAAATAAGGACAAAAAGTCACGAAGAAATACATTTTTTTTTTTTTTTTAACAAATAAAAGTATTACAAATTTTGTTTAAATCAAACCGTATGAAATAAAAACAAGAATTTGAAAACAACATTTGGACCTAAATTGAGTTATTCTCTTCTATAAGACAAGAAGTTCAAGTGTAGAAAAAGGAATATATTTTTTTTTTGAATTGAGCATGTACGAAACTTGAGGCCGGTATTTGTTGACTTCAGCACTTTTTTCACATGCCGCTCTACACATGTTTGCAAGCAAACAAAAGTGTGACAAAAAAAAATAAACGATAAGAACCACTGAAATACGGAATAAGTTTGTCGTAGACAAGATCATGCTCCTTCTGGAAACAAACTCCCACTCTGCTACGTCTTCTGGAAGTTTCTCTGACGCCATCCTCGAATTAGCATAATGACAGAAAACACTAACACAAAACCGCAAAAGCAGTGAAGATGTCACGTTGTGTAAATGGGGAATAAAAAGAGAATACAATGATTTGCAAACCCTTTTCAACTTAAATTCTATTGAATAGCCTGCAAAGACAAGATATTTAACATTTAAAATGGTAAACTTTGTTATTTTTGGCAAATATTAGCTCATTTGGAATGTGAAGCCTGCAAGATGTTTCAAAAAAGCTAGCACAAGTGGCAAAAAAGACTGAGAAAGTTGAGGAATGCTCGTCAAACACTCATTTGGAACATTCTACAGGTGTGCAGGCTAATTGGGTGCCATGATTGGGTATAAAAGCAGCTTCCATGAAATGCTCAGTCATTCACAAACAAGGATGGGGCGAGGGTCTCCACTTTGTCAACAAATGCCGGAGGAAATTGTTTAAGAACATTTCTCAACCAGCTATTGCAAGGAATTTAGGGAGTTCACCGTCGAAAGGTTTAGAGAATCACTGCACGTAAAAACCGACATCAGTGTGTAAAGGATATCACCACATGGGCTAAGGAACACTTAAAAAAAGCACTGTCGGTAGCTACAGTTGGTCGCTACATATGTAAGTGCAAGTTAAAGCCAAAGCCATTTATCAACAACACCCAGAAACACCGCTGCAAATGGCCCCCCATTGGAAAAGAAGAAGAGGAAAGTGAAGAAGAATTGGAAGAACAATTTGATGAAAAGGAATTTGAAGAAGAAATAGAAGAAGAAGAAAAAGAGGAAGAAGACGAAGGGGAAAGTGAAGAACAATTGGAAGAATTTGATGAAGAATGGATGAAGAGGAATTTGATGAAGAAATAGAAGAAGAAAAAGAGGAAGAAGATGAAATAGTAGAAGAAGAGAAGAAAACAGGATAGAAGTAAAAGAAGAACAAGAAGAAAAAGAAGAAGAAGAAAAAGAAGAAGAAAAAGAAGAAGATGAAATAGAAGAAGGCGGAATAAAAGAAAAAGAAAAAGAATGAAGAAGAAGAAGAAGAAAGAGAAGAAGACGGAATAGAAGAACAACAAGAACAAGAAAAAGAACAATAAGAAGAAAAAGTAGATGAAATAGAAGAAGAAGAAAAAGAGGAAGAAGATGAAATAGTAGAAGAAGAGAAGAAAACAGAATAGAAGAAAAAGAAGAACAAGGAGAAAAAGAAGAACAAGAAAAAGAAGAAGAAAAAGACAAAGATGAAATAGAAGAAGAAGGCGGAATAAAAGAAAAAGAAGAAGAATAAAAGAATGAAGAAGAAGAAGAAAAGGAAGAAAAAGTAGAAAGCGAAGAAGACGGAATAGAAGAACAACAAGAACAAGAAAAAGAACAACAAGAAGAAAAAGTAGACGAAATAGAAGAAGAAGACAAAAAAGAAGACAAAGAACAAAGGAGGGATGAAGAAAAGGTGGAAAAGGAAGAAAAGACCGGGGGCACAGACTTTCTGGCGGTGGAGGTCTGTGAGGAGGCGTGGCCTGGGGACCTGCAGCGAGGCGGGGGGGGTATTGGTGCCAGGGCAGCAGCAGAGAAGAAGGGGGCCGGAGAAGTTGGAGAAGTTGGAGCGAATGGCGAAGAGAGAACCCCCAACCCGAGCACGAGAGTCCTTCCACAATCATGGTCGCCCCTGCTTATTACAGCGAGACAACGTCAAGCCACGTGTTACAACAGCGTGGCTTCGTAGTAAAACAATGCGGGTACTAGACTGGCCTGCCTGTAGTCCAGACCTGTCTCCCATGGAAAATAAGAAGGCTAAAATATGAAGCAGGAGACTGTTGAACAACTTAAACTGTACATCAAGCAAGAATGGGAAAGAATTCCACTTCAAAAAAGTGTCTCCTCAGTTCCCAATAAATTCGAAATTCATGATTATTTGCAAAAAGTTTCTCAGTTGGAAGGTTAAAATCATGTCTTTGCAGTCTATTTCAATTGAAGTTGAAAATGATTTGTTGTAGTCTCTTTTTATTTAGCATTTACACAAGCCGACAACTTCACTGCTTTTGGCTTTTGTACACTGGCTGAAGAGTGTCCAAGGTTTTAGTCCAACCATTTGGAAAAGATTACAAATCCTAACGTGCCGTTTGACCCTCATTTGTTTTTTTCAAGCCGGACTGTACATGTCGAAGCCGAGTGTGAAATTCAAGACCACGGAGCGAGCCATGTTTGCAGGAAGAAGCCTTGTCTTGACGGGCCGGTCCGAGGCTCCCCTCAGACCACGGTGCTTATGTCGTCAGCCTCTTCTGCTTTCTTGGGCTTGCTGGGAAGAGACTTGAGGTACTCCAGGTGTCGCCTGGCGTCCTCCTGGTTCTGACGAACGTAGTAGACCACGTAGGAAATGACCATGGCGAACCAACAGAACATGGTCACCAGCATGGCGTAGTCCGTTGTCCTTTTGGCGACGTTGCAGAGATCGCCGGCCACTGCCAGGAAAGGTCGTCCCTCCTGGTCCCGAAGCTCGGAGCTCCTGCACAGAACCCGAGTGGTGGATTCGTGGTTGTGGGCCATCCCGCCGATGGCCTGCTGGAGGGCGCAGTCGCAGTGCCAGGGATTATCGTCCATGATAACACGAGCCTTGAGGCGGGAAAAGGCCTCCCTGTGCACACTGGTGATGCGGTTATGGGACAGGTCCAGCACTTGGAGCGTTGCCTCGACGCCACTGAACGCCCCATCTCCGAGCGTCTCCACGGTATTGTAGGAAAGGTTGAGCTCTCTCAAAAGCCAAAGTCCGTGGAAAGCCTGATCGGGAACGCTGTCTATCTGGTTGTGGTCCAGCCTCAACAAGACCGTGTCCACCGGCAGGCTGGGAGGGATCTCTTTGAGCCGGGACTGACTGCAGCTGACATTGAGCCCATGAAGGTGGAGGTCCCGCTGACAGTTGCAGCCTCTGGGACACATGCTGGCCGAAGGGAAACACAGGACCATGAGTACCAGACTCTGGAGGAGCAGGCACATGGGGATGGAGCGTGACAACCACAACTCTAACACAGTCATGGCCACTGGCTGTCTGCGGCATCCCGTCCGGGACCAGCACCACTGGTTCTTCAAAGACAAGTCATGGGACACATATGCGGACCGACTGCTGCTACCGGAGGATCAGCACAACCTGGAACCAAACAAGTCAAGATGATTGATCAGATCTAGTCATGGACTAGTATTTGTAGGATCTACTCTTAAACCCAGATTGGTCACATATACTAGTATACTGGTCAGAGCTAGTCTCAGATTGGTCAGATATAGTCTGAGACAGGTCAGATATAGTCTTGGATTGGATTGGTTGGATCTAGCAGGAGACAAATTGTTCACATCGAGTCTTAGATTGGTCAAATCTTGTCTTGGACTTAGAATGTTCAGATCTCGTCACTCTAACACAGTCTTAGTGACTGGCTGTCTGGGGCATCCCGTCCGGGACCAGCACCACTGGTTCTTCAAAGACAAGTCATGGGAGACACATGCGGACCTACTGGAGGATCGGGACAACCTGAAACCAAACAAGTCAAGATGAGGTTTGTCATCTGGAGTAGGACCTTGGTTGACTGCTGACTAAGTCTTGATTACTGAGCCACGGCCAGTTATGGTTAGACTGGTCAGATCTAGTATGAGACTTAGTTGGTCCAATCTAATCAGACTTAGATTCGTCAGATCTAGTCAACGACTTAGATTGGTCAAATCTCGTATGAGACTTAGATTGGTCACATTTAGTCTTAGACTTAGATTTGTCACATCTATCCATAGACTTACATTCAGCAGATCTAGTCAGAGACTTAAAGTGGTCAAATGGTGTCTTGAACTTCGATTGATCAGATCTAGTCATAGACTAATATTTGTTGGATCTAGTCTTAAACTCAGATTGGTGACATATACTAGTATACTGGTCAGATCTAGTCTTAGATTGGTCAGATAGAGTCTGAGACAGGTTAGATATAGTCTTGGACTTGGATTGGTTAGATCTAGCATGAGACTTAAATTGGTCACATCGAGTCTTAGATTGGTCAAATCTTGTCTTGGACTGAGAATGGTCAGATCTCGTCACTCTAACACAGTCTTAGTGACTGGCTGTCTGGGGCATCCCGTCCGGGACCAGCACCACCGGTTCTTCAAAGACAAGTCATGGGAGACACATGCGGACCTACTGGAGGATCGGGACAACCTGAAACCAAACAAGGCAAGATGAGGTTTGTCATCTGGAGTAGGACCTTGGTTGACTGCTAACTAAGTCTTGATTACTGAGCCACGGCCAGTTATGGTTAGACTGGTCAGATCTAGTATGAGCCTTAGATTGGTCCAATCTAATCAGACTTAGATTCGTCAGATCTAGTCAACGACTTAGATTGGTCAAATCTCGTATGAGACCTAGATTGGTCACATTTAGTCTTAGACTTAGATTTGTCACATCTATCCATAGACTTACATTCAGCAGATCTAGTCAGAGACTTAAAGTGGTCAAATGTTGTCTTGAACTTCGATTGATCAGATCTAGTCAAAGACTAATATTTGTTGGATCTAGTCTTAAACTCAGATTGGTCACATATACTAGTATACTGGTCAGATCTAGTCTTAGATTGGTCAGATAGAGGCTGAGACAGGTTATATATAGTCTTAGACTTGGATTGGTTTGATCTAGTATGAGACTTAAATTGGTCACATCGAGTCTTAGACTTGGATTGGTCAAATCTTGTCTTGGACTGAGAATGTTCAGATCTCGTCACTCTAACACAGTCTTAGTGACTGGCTGTCTGCGGCATCCCGCCTGGGACCAGCACCACCGGTTCTTCAAAGACAAGTCATGGGAGACACATGCGGACCTACTGGAGGATCGGGACAACCTGAAACCAAACAAGGCAAGATGAGGTTTGTCATCTGGAGTAGGACCTTGGTTGTGATGATAGGGTCGACTGCTAACTAAGTCTTGATTACTGAGCCACGGCCAGTTATGGTTAGACTGGTCAGATCTAGTATGAGACTTAGATTGGTCCAATCTAATCAGACTTAGATTTGTCAGATCTAGTCAACGACTTAGATTGGTCAAATCTCGTATGAGACCTAGATTGGTCACATTTAGTCTTAGACTTAGATTTGTCACATCTATCCATAGACTTACATTCAGCAGATCTAGTCAGAGACTTAAAGTGGTCAAATGGTGTCTTGAACTTCGATTGATCAGATCTAGTCATAGACTAATATTTGTGGGATCTAGTCTTAAACTCAGATTGGTGACATATACTAGTATACTGGTCAGATCTAGTCTTAGATTGGTCAGATAGAGTCTGAGACAGGTTATATATAGTCTTGGACTTGGATTGGTTAGATCTAGCATGAGACTTAAATTGTTCACATCGAGTCTTAGATTGGTCAAATCTTGTCTTGGACTTAGAATGTTCAGATCTCGTCACTCTAACACAGTCTTAGTGACTGGCTGTCTGCGGCATCCCGTCCGGGACCAGCACCACTGGTTCTTCAAAGACAAGTCATGGGAGACGCATGCGGACCTACTGGAGGATCGGGACAACCTGAAACCAAGCAAGGCAAGATGAGGTTTGTCATCTGGAATAGGACCTTGGTTGTGATGATAGGGTTGACTGCTAACTAAGTCTTGATTACTGAGCCACGGCCAGTTATGATTAGACTGGTCAGATCTAGTATGGGACTTAGATTGGTCAGATCTAGTATGAGACTTAGATTGGTCCAATCTAATCAGACTTGGATTCGTCAGATCTTGTCAACGACTTAGATTGGTCAAATCTCGTATGAGACTTAGATTGGTCACATTTAGTCTTAGACTTAGATTTGTCACATCTATCCATAGACTTACATTCAGCAGATCTAGTCAGAGACTTAAAGTGGTCAAATGTTGTCTTGAACTTCGATTGATCAGATCTAGTCATAGACTAATATTTGTGGGATCTAGACTTAAACTCAGATTGGTCACATATACTAGTATACTGGTCAGATCTAGTCTTAGATGGGTCAGAAATAGTCTGAGACAAATCAGATATAGACTTGGACTTGGATTGGTTAGATCTAGTATGAGACTTAAATTGGTCACATCTAGTCTTAGACACAGATTTGTCAGATCTAGTAGGTAGGTAGGTCTTTATTGTCATTGCAACCAGTACAACAAAACTTTGTTTTCAGCACAAACCTGTTCAAAATTACACATGTTTTTTCATTCTACATGTGAATTATTTCCATTCTACGTTAGATTTATTTTCCATTATATGTTGGAATTGTTTCCATTCCACATGTGAATTTTTTTCATTCTGTATTTGATTATTTTTCATGCTACATATGAATTATTTTCATTCTACATTTGATTTTTTTTCCATTATATATTTAAATGATTTCCATTCCACATGTGAATTATTTGCATTCCACATTTGATTTTTTTCCCCATTATTTTAATTTTACGTTAGATTTTTTTTCCATTAAATGTTTGAACTATTTCCATTCCACATGTGAATTATTTTCATTCTATATTTGATTTATTTTTCCATTCTACATGTGAATTTGTTCCATTCCACATGTGAATTATTTACATTCTACATGACATTTTTTTTCATTATATTTGAATATTTACATTCCACATGTGAATTATTTTCATTCTATATTTGATTTTTTTCCCCATTATTTTCATTCTACGTTAGTTTTTTTTCCATTATGTATTTGAATTATTTCCATTCCACATGTGAATTATTTACATTCTACGTTACATTTTTTTTTTCATTATGTTTGAAATATTTCCTTTCCACATGTGAATTTTTTCCACTCCACATGTGAATTATTTACGTTCTGCATGTGAATTATTTTCATTCTACATTTGATTTTTTTTTACCATTATAAGTTTGAATTATTTCCAAACCACTTGTGAATGATTTGCATTCTACATGTGAATTATTTCCATTCTATGTTAGATTGTTCTCCCCATTATGTGTTTGAATTATTTCCATTCCACATGTGAATTTTTTCCATTCTATATTTGATTTTTTCCCCATTCCACAAGTGAATTATTTGCATTCTACATTAGATTTTTTTTTCCATTATATGTTTTGAACTATTTCCATTCCACATGTGAATTATTTTCTTTCTATATTTGATTTCTTTTTCCATTCTACATGTGATTTTTTCCATTCCACATGTGAATTATTTGCATTCTACATGTGAATTATTTACATTCTACATTAAAAAAATTTTCATCATTTTTGAACTATTTCCATTCCACGTGTGAATTATTTTCATTCTTAATTGGAATTTTTTTTTACATTCCACATGTGAATTATTTTCATTCTACTTTAGTTTTTTTTTCCATTATATGTTTGAATTATTTCTTTTCCACATGTGAATTATTTGCATTCTACATTAGATGTGTTTTTCATTATATGTTTTGAACTATTTCCATTCTACATGTGAATTTGTTCCATTCCACATGTGAATTATTTGCATTCCACATGTGAATTATTTACATTCTACATTACATTTTTTTCATTATGTTTGAACTATTTCCATTCCACATGTGAGTTATTTTCATTCTAAATTAGATTTTTTCCCCCATTATTTTCATTCTACGTTAGTTTTTTTTTCCATTATTAATTTGAATTATGTCCATTCCACATGTGAATTATTTACATTCTACGTTACATTTTTTTCATTATGTTTGAACTATTTCCATTCAACATGTGATTTTTTTTCCATTCCACATGTGAATTATTTTCATTCTATATCTGATTTTTTTCCCATTATTTTCATTCTACGTTTGTTTTTTTTCCATTATATGTTTGAAATATTTCCTTTCCACATGTGAATTATTTGCGTTCTGCATGTGAATTATTTTTATTCTACATTTGATTTTTTTTTTTACCATTATATATTTGAATTATTTCCAAACCACTTGTGAATGATTTGCATTCTACATGTGAATTATTTCCATTCTATGTTAGATATTTCCCCCCCCATTATATGTTTGAATGATTTCCATTCCACATGTGAATTTTTTCCATTCTATATTTGATCTTTTTCCCCATTCCACAAGTGAATTATTTGCATTCTACATTAGATTTTTTTTTCCATTATATGTTTTGAACTATTTCCATTCCACATGTGAATTATTTTCATTCTATATTTGATTTATTTTTCCATTCCACATGTGAATTATTTTCATTCTATATTTGATTTATTTTTCCATTCCACATGTGAATTATTTTCATTCTATATTTGATTTATTTTTCCATTCCACATGTGAATTATTTTCATTCTATATTTGATTTATTCTTCCATTCTACATGTGATTTTTTTCCATTCCACATGTGAATTATTTTCATTCTATATTTGATTTATTTTTCCATTCCACAATATAATTATTTTCATTCTATATTTGATTTATTTTTCCATTCTACATGTGAATTTGTTCCATTCCACATGTGAATTATTTGCATTCTACATGTGAATTATTTACATTCTACATTACATTTTTTTCATTATGTTTGAACTATTTCCATTCCACATGTGAATTATTTTCATTCTAAATTTGATTTTTTAATATTCCATATGTGAATTATTTTCATTCTATATTTGATTTTTTTCCCATTGTTTTAATTCTACGTTAGTTTTTTTTCCATTATATGTTTGAATTATTTCTATTCCACATGTGAATTATTTGCATTCTACATTTGAATTATTTACAATCCATGTTACATTTTTTTTCATTATGTTTGAACTATTTCCATTCCACATGTGAATTATCTTCATTCTATATTTGATTTTTTCCCCATTATTTTCATTCTACGTTTGTTTTTTTCCATTATATATTTGAATTATTTCCATTCTGCATGTGAATTATTTCCATTCTACATTTGATTTTTTTTACCATTATATGTTTGAATTATTTCCAAACCACTTGTGAATGATTTGCATTCTACATGTGAATTATTTCCATTCTATGTTAGATATTCCCCCCCCCATTATATGTTTGAATTATTTCCATTCCACATGTGAATTTTTTCCATTCTATATTTGATTTTTTTCCCCATTCCACATGTGAATTATTTACATTCTACATTTGATTTTTTTTTTCCATTATATGTTTTGAACTATTTCCATTCCACATGTGAATTATTATCATTCTATATTTGATTTATTTTTCCATTCCACATGTGAATTATTTTCATTCTATATTTGATTTATTTTTTTCATTCTAAATGTGAATTTGTTCCATTCCACATGTGAATTATTTACATTCTACGCGTGAATTATTTACATTCTACATTACATTTTTTTTTTCATTATGTTTGAACTATTTCCATTCCACATCTGAATTATTTTTATTCTAAATTTGATTTTTTAATATTCCATATGTGAATCATTTTCATTCTATATTTGATTTTTTTCCCATTATTTTTATTCTACATTAGTTTTTTTTCCATTATATATTTGAAGTATTTCTATTCTACATGTGAATTATTTACAATCTACATTACATTTTTTTCATTATGTTTGAACTATTTCCATTCAACATGTGATTTTTTTCCATTCCACATGTGAATTATTTTCATTCTATATTTGATTTTTTTCCCATTATTTTCATTCTAAGTTAGATTTTTTTCTTCCCATTATATGTTTGAATTATTTCCATTCCACATGTGAATTATTTACATTTTACGTTACATTTTTTTCATTATGTTTGAACTATTTAGATTCCACATGTGAATTATATTCATTCTATATTTGATATATTCTTCCATTCTACATGTGATTTTTTTCCATTCCACATGTGAATTATTTTCATTCTACATTTGATTTATTTTTCCATTCCACATGTGAATTATTTTCATTCTATATTTGATTTATTCTTCCATTCTACATGTGATTTTTTTCCATTCCACATGTGAATTATTTTCATTCTACATTTGATTTATTTTTCCATTCCACATGTGAATTATTTTCATTCTACATTTGATTTATTTTTCCATTCCACATGTGAATTATTTTCATTCTATATTTGATTTATTCTTCCATTCTACATGTGATTTTTTTCCATTCCACATGTGAATTATTTTCATTCTACATTTGATTTATTTTTCCAATCTACATGTGAATTTGTTCCATTCCACATGTGAATTATTTGCATTCTGCACGGGAATTATTTACATTCTACATTACATTTTTTTTCATTATGTTTTGAACTGTTTCCATTCAACATGTGAATTATTTTCATTCTATATTTGATTTATTTTTCCATTCCTCATGTGAATTATTTTCATTCTATATTACATTTTTTTCATTATGTTTGAACTATTTCCATTCCACGTGTGAATTATTTTCATTCTATATTTGATTTTTTCCCCCCATTATTTTCTTTCTACTTTAGTTTTTTTTCCATTATGTATTTGAATTATTTCCATTCCACATGTGAATTATTTACATTCTACGTTACATTTTTTTCATTATGTTTGAACTATTTCCATTCAACATGTGATTTTTTTTTACATTCCACATGTGAATTATTTTCATTCTATATTTGATTTATTTTTCCATTCTACATGTGAATTTGTTCCATTCTACATGTGAATTATTTACATTCTACATTACATTTTTTTTCATTATGTTTGAACTATTTCCATTCCACATGTGAATTATTTTCATTCTATATTTGATTTTTCCCCCATTATTTTCATTCTACGTTAGTTTTTTTTTCCATTATGTATTTGAATTATTTCCATTCCACATGTGAATTATTTTCATTCTATATTTGATTTTTTTTTATATTCCACATGTAAATTATTTTCATTCGATATTTGATTTTTTTCCCATTATTTTCATTCTATGTTTTTTTCCATTATATATTGGAATTATTTCCATTCCACATGTGAATTATTTACATTCTATATTTGATTTATTCTTCCATTCTACATGTGAATTATTTTTGTTCTATATTTGATTTATTTTTCCATTCTACATGTGGATTATTTTCATTCTATATTTAATTTATTTTTCCATTCTACATGTGAATTTGTTCCATTCCACATGTGAATTATTTGCATTCTACATGTGAATTATTTACATTCTACATTAAAAAAATTTTCATCATTTTTGAACTATTTCCATTCCACGTGTGAATTATTTTCATTCTTAATTGGAATTTTTTTTATATTCCACATGTGAATTATTTTCATTCTATATTTGTTTTTTCCCATTATTTTCATTCTACGTTAGTTTTTTTTTCCATTATATATTTGAATTATTTCCATTCTACATGTGAATTATTTACATTCTGTGTTACATTTTTTTTCATTGTTTGAACTATTTCCATTCCACATGTGAATTATTTTCATTCTATATTTGATTTTTTTCCCATTATTTTCATTCTACGTTAGTTTTTTTTCCCATTATATGTTTGAATTATTTCCTTTCCAAATGTGAATTTTTTCCACTCCACATGTAAATTATTTGCATTCTACATGTGAATTATTTTTATTCTACATTTGATTTTTTTTACCATTATATATTTGAATTATTTCCATTCCACATGTGAATTATTTTCATTCTATATTTGATTTATTCTTCCATTCTACATGTGATTTTTTTCCATTCTACATGTGATTTTTTCCATTCCACATGTGAATTATTTTCATTCTTTATTTGATTTATTTTTCCATTCTACATGTGAATTATTTACATTCTATATTTGTTTTTTCCCCATTATTTTCATTCTACGTTAGTTTTTTTTCCATTATATATTTGAATTATTTCCATTCTACATGTGAATTATTTACATTCTATGTTACATTTTTTGCGTTCTTTTTCCATTCAACATGTGATTTTTTTCCATTCCACTTGTGAATGATTTTCATTCTATATTTGATTTTTTTCCCATTATTTTCATTCTACGTTAGTTTTTTTCCCCCATTATATGTTTGAATTATTTCCTTTCCAAATGTGAATTTTTTCCACTCCACATGTGAATTATTTATATTCTACATTAGATTTTTTTTTACCATTATATGTTTGAATTATTTCCAAGCCACTTGTGAATGATTTGCATTCTACATGTGAATTATTTCCATTCCATGTTAGATATTTCCCCCTCCATTATATGTTTGAATGATTTCCATTCCACATGTGAAACGGGCTGGGTCGCACGTGCACATGCAAACGTGCACGCGCACGAAGGCAAACACTGAACGACGTTGCTTGGCTTTGCTCAAACATGAGAAGATGAGAGAAGAGAGGATGAGAGCAGCGACAACATGCGTCATGTGTGGATTAGAGCTGACCTGCAAAGATCACGTGACCGCGGACACCTGCAGCGTCCTCCTTCTTCTGCATCTTCACGCTTCTGTTTGATGCATCTTCCACATCACAACCACGTCCAACACCTTTCCAACTAAGGACTACAAGCTCGCGTAAAGCTTGCGTCAAGCCCGCAACCGGCAAACACGCAGCACTTCCGTTTCCGCTTTGGGCTTTTCGCTATAAAACACTATTTGTACTCCAGGTTAAATCATCATGGCGGGTACTAAATACTAATAATTGATGTGAAAGATCATATTTGTTATTTTTCTGTTGTGCAAAAGTACGTACAATTAAATGAAAGTGTATTATCTTATAGATTGATACTGTGAATGGATGTTGAAGACATTTTTCAACATTGCTGGCCTACATTTGATGATATTGATCTTATATTTCTAACTATTCAATGTAAATGTACACAAATATTGTTTTCCCACACTGCAGGTCCATTTGGATTTCTTTAATTAAACATAAAAAAGCACTTATCCAGGATAAGTTTGAAGATGAGGTCCAGATATGCAGTTAATGCCTTGCTTTTACTTAAGTCAATCAATCAATCAATCTGTTTATTTATATAGCCCCAAATCACAAATGTCTCAAAGGACTGCACAAATCATTACGACTACGACATCCTCGGAAGAACCCACAAAAGGGCAAGGAAAACTCACACCCAGTGGGACGCTAGTGACAATGCTGACTATGAGAAACCTTGGAGAGGACCTCAGATGTGGGCAACCCCCCCCCCTCTCTAGGGGACCGAAAGCAATGGATGTCGAGCGGGTCCAACATGATACTGTGAAAGTTCAATCCGTAGTGGCTCCAACACAGCCGCGAGAGTTCAGTTCAAAGTGGATCCAAGACAGCAGCGAGAGTCCCGTCCACAGGAAACCATCTCAAGCGGAGGCGGATCAGCAGCGTAGAGATGTCCCCAACCGATACACAGGCGAGCGGTCCATCCTGGGTCTCGACTCTGGACAGCCAGTACTTCATCCATGGTCATCGGACCGGACCCCCTCTACAAGGGACATAGGAGTAAAACGAAAAGAAGCGGCAGATCAACTGGTCTAAAAAGGAGGTCTATTTAAAGGCTAGAGTATACAGATGAGTTTTAAGGTGAGACTTAAATGCTTCTACTGAGGTAGCATCTCGAACTGTTACCGGGAGGGCATTCCAGAGTACTGGAGCCCGAACGGGAAACGCTCTATAGCCCGCAGACTTTTTTTGGGCTCTAGGAATCACTAATAAGCCGGAGTCTTTTGAACGCAGATTTCTTGCCGGGACATATGGTACAATACAATCGGCAAGATAGGCTGGAGCTAGACCGTGTAGTATTTTATACGTAAGTAGTAAAACCTTAAAGTCACATCTTAAGTGCACAGGAAGCCAGTGCAGGTGAGCCTGTATAGGTATATATGTATGTATGTATGTATATAAAGGTATATACAGTATAGGTATATATATGTATGTATATACAGTATAGGTATATATATGTATGTATATATGTATATAAAGGTATATACAGTATAGGTATATATGTATGTATATATGTATATAAAGGTATATATGTATGTACATATGTATATAAAGGTATATACAGTATAGGTATATATGTATGTATATATGTATATAAAGGTATATACAGTATAGGTATATATGTATGCATATATGTATATAAAGGTATATACAGTATAGGTATATATGTATATATATATGTATATAAAGGTATATACAGTATAGGTATATATGTATGTATATATGTATATAAAGGTATATACAGTATAGGTATATATGTATGTATATATGTATATAAAGGTATATACAGTATAGGTATATATATGTATGTATATACAGTATAGGTATATATATGTATGTATATATGTATATAAAGGTATATACAGTATAGGTATATATGTATGTATATATGTATATAAAGGTATATACAGTATAGGTATATATGTATGTATATATGTATATAAAGGTATATATGTATGTATATATGTATGTATATATGTATATAAAGGTATATACAGTACAGGCGTAATATGATCAAACTTTCTTGTTCTTGTCAAAAGTCTAGCAGCCGCATTTTGTACCAACTGTAATCTTTTAATGCTAGACATGGGGAGACCCGAAAATAATACGTTACAGTAATCGAGACGAGACGTAACAAACGCATGGATAATGATCTCAGCGTCTTTAGTGGACAAAATGGAGCGAATTTTAGCGATATAACGGAGATGAAAGAAGGCCGTTTTAGTAACGCTTTTAATGTGTGACTCAAAGGAGAGAGTTGGGTGGAAGATAATACCCAGATTTTTTACCGAGTCACCTTGTTTTATTATTTGGTTGTCAAATGTTAAAGTTGTATTATTAAATATGACAATATTTAAGTCAATTTTTTTACTCTAGTAACTTTTTTAACTTTTATTTCAAAACTTTTTTGGGGGATGAATTGTACTTGTCCTAGTAGTTTAAATGCAACATATTTTTTTAAATTTCACTTGAGTATTTTTGTGAAGAACAGTTTCTTTGGTTACTTTCATTTTAGAGGCAACATGTGCACATACTCAAAACGTTAAGTGTATATACAGATTTGAAAAAAAGTGTAATTTAATTTATTTTTGAACATTGATGTGATTGATCATGTATTCTGTATTAATCAATATGTCTGTATAATTGATTAGTGATCAGTTTCTAGGGTGTACCAGAAGCTGTGTGAATATATATATATATATATATATATATATATATATATATATATATATATATATATATATATATATATATATGTGTGTGTGAATCTATATATCTATCTATATATATATATATATATACATATATATATGTGTGTGAATCTATATATATATATATATATATGTATGTATGTATATACATGTATATATATACAGTATATATGTATATGTGTGTGTGAATCTATATATATATATATATATATATATATAGATTCACACACACACATATACATATATACTGTATATATATACATGTATATATATATATACATATATTGATTTATTGATTGATATATATATATATATGTGTGTGTGTACATACATAACTATGTATACGTACACACATATATGTATGTATATGTGTGTGTATACATGTGTATATATATATATATTTATATATACACCAGTATATATATATATATATATATATATATATATATACATACATACATACATATATATAGGTCTATATGTATGTACACACATAAATATGTACATACAAAAATATGTATACATACACACATATGTATATATATATATATATATATATATATATATATATATATATATATATATGGCCCTGCGATGAGGTGGCGACTTGTCCAGGGTGTACACCGCCTTCCGCCCGATTGTAGCTGAGATAGGAACCAGTGCCCCCCGCCCCCCAAAAGAGAATAAGCAGTAGAAAATGGATGGATGATGAATGGATATTTTTATATATAAAGTGCTTATATATACACAGATACATATATGTACATACATAAACATGTATACATACATGTATGTATTTCTGAGACTCTTGTTTTGGTAGCGCAGCCAGGAAGAAGCGGCGCTGTTGTAACTTATGGGTTATATACTACTTGCCAACCCTCCCGGACTCCCGAAATTAAGAGCCTCTCCCGAAAATCTCCGGAAATTCAGGCGGAGCTGGAGGCCACGCCCCCTCCAGCTCCATGTGGACCTGAGTGACGTGTCGACAGCCGGTTTTCAAGTCCGCTTTCCCACAATATAACGGCGTGCCTGCCCAATGACGTTATAACTGTGGAATGATTGAGGGCCAGTTCTTGGTTTCTTATGTGGGTTTATTGTTAGGCAGTTTCATTAACGACCTCCCAGCGCGGCAACAACACACAACAACAGCAGTCACGTAATCGGAGGTCTCAAGGTTGGCAAGTATGTTCTCGTCCTTCCTGTCGGTCGTTTTTTCTTAACAATGATCCGGCAGCAGCCAGCGTCATCTCACTCGGGTGCCGTGGATGTCAATCAAGTCACGTCTTGGTGAAGATTGATGAGCGCTCATTTTTAGGGCTATTTTTTGAATGCCTGGCTGGCGATGGAGTGACACACCCTCCACCATCCACCGCTAGCTAACCATCCACGTAATCGCCACCCCTGATTTAATACGCAAGTAGTTTTCTGGATTTGACCGTACGTCAATTTTTAGCAGGAACTCTGAAAGGAGACTCTTGACATTTTCTTCTGTAATGTAATGCTTTGTAATATACCATATTTCCTTGAATTGCCGCAGGGTATATAGTATGGCCATGTCTCGAATTTCCCCCGGGTCAAACTCGTCACGTCACGAGTGACACTTCACCTGTCATCATTTTCAAAATGGAGGAGGCTGATTTCAATCATTTGAAATCGCATAAAGGGAAGAAGATTAAGAGCTATTCAGTAGGATTTAAGGTCCAAGCTATTGAATATGCTGAAAAGAACAGTAAGCAGCTATGTTTTATTAATATACCGTAGCTGCGTGTGTCAAATATGAGTCATTAAATGACTCCCGTCTCCTGGTGGTAGAGGGCGCTAGTGATCCTTCTTGCGACTACTCGGCTGCGGAAGAAGTGACAACAAGCAGCGATCGTTTATTTTTTCCTCTCGCTTGCACTTTTAACATGGAGGATTACATATCTAAAATAAAACAGTTTTCTAAACTAGACTTTCAATCGAAGCAGGAAGTAATAAAGGAAGATCTGCATCGAGACAGACTTATAAAACTGAAGAAAGATAAGGAAGACTTCTATAAACAAGTTATCGATGCTTTTGATCAGAAGGAGCTGCGCATGGACTTCATTTATAAGTAAAGGCAAGACCATAATAACGTTTTTTTTAAATAAATGTGCTTTTTGTGATGGTATCCTTATATCACACTCAAATTTTTAAGCGCAGGCCTAAATTTACCGCATGCCTTTGGCAAGCGCCGGAGTGAGAAGAGGCTTTAAAATAATTAGCGCATGCTTGCCTTTACCGCATGCCTTTGGTAAGAGGTTTTAAATTAATTAGCGCCCTGGCGACAATGCAAGGAAATACTCTATGATGCACACCTTTATTCCAAATCAGGACATATTGGTGTGGCCACCTGTGAAAAAGTGCTGGAGCAGGCTACGCACTGGCAAGACACAGAGTGGCGTTTGTCCCCCCGAATCCAAAAGAGTTAGAGAGCGCCACACGTCTGCCCGAAGTCCGCCAGGTCTGCGCCGTGCAGGGGACGTAGTTGAGGTTGAAGTCCGGGTGGGTGTGGTCCAGGTTGAGCGTGGGAGGCAGGACGCCGTGGTAACAGGCCAGCGCGGTGAAGGCGGCCTCCAGGGCCCCCGCCGCCCCCAGCAGGTGTCCCGTGGCGCCCTTGGTGGACGACACGGCCAGACGTGCAGCGTGTGGGCCAAACAGCCTCTTGATGGCGGCGTTTTCCGCCGCGTCGCCCAAAGGTGTGGAGGTGGCGTGGGCGTTCACGTACGTCACGTCCTCGGGTGAAACGCCCGCGTCTTTGATGGCCGCTGACATGCACCTGTCGAAAAAAAGTACATTTTACTTGGTGACGGGGTTTCTGCAAGGATAGTGTAGTGGGGGTGGTGTACTACATTTATATAGCGCTTTTCTCTAGTGACTCAAAGCACTTTACATAGTGAAACCCAATATCTAAGTTACATTTAAAGCAGTGTGAAGCGGGTGGGTAAAGTGTCTTGCCCAAGGACACAACGGCAGTGACTAGGATGGCAGATGGCGGAAGCGGGGATCGAACCTGGAACCTTCAAGTTGCTGGCATAGCCATTTAACCAACAGAGCTATACCGCTCCTCATTTATCTGTGCTAGAAGATGGATGGAAGGAGTCAAAATCTTACAATTGTGCACACACACACACACACATAGCGGCATAGCTCGGTTGGTAGAGTGGCTGTGCCAGCAACTTGAGGGTTGCAGGTTCGATTCCCGCTTGTGCCATCCTAGTTACTGCCGTTGTGTCCTTGGGCAAGACGCTTTACCCACCTGCTCCCAGTGCCACCCACACTGGTTTAAATGTAACTTAGATATTGGGTTTCACTATGTAAAGTGCTTTGAGTCACTAGAGAAAAGCGCTATATAATTCACTTCACTTATATAGCGCTTTTCTCTAGTGACTCAAAGCACTTTACATAGTGAAACCCAATATCTAAGTTACATTTAAAGCAGTGTGAAGCGGGTGGGTAAAGTGTCTTGCCCAAGGACACAACGGCAGTGACTAGGATGGCAGATGGCGGAAGCGGGGATCGAACCTGGAACCTTCAAGTTGCTGGCATAGCCATTTAACCAACAGAGCTATACCGCTCCTCATTTATCTGTGCTAGAAGATGGATGGAAGGAGTCAAAATCTTACAATTGTGCACACACACACACACACACACACATGGCGGCATAGCTCGGTTGGTAGAGTGGCTGTGCCAGCAACTTGGGGGTTGCAGGTTCGATTCCCGCTTGTGCCATCCTAGTTACTGCCGTTGTGTCCTTGGGCAAGACACTTTACCCACCTGCTCCCAGTGCCACCCACACTGGTTTAAATGTAACTTAGATATTGGGTTTCACTATGTAAAGCGCTTTGAGTCACTTGAGAAAAGCGCTATATAAATATAATTCACTTCACTTCACACACACACACGCACGCACGCACGCACACACAACAACTAGAAAACGTTATTTTTTGAAAATATTAGCTCATTTGGAATATTAAGCCTGCAATATATTTCAAAAAAGCTGGCACGAGTGGCAAAAAAGACCGAGTTAGTTGAGGAATGCTCATCAAACATTTATTTGGAACATGCCACAGGTGTGCAGGCTAATTGGGAACAGGTGGGTGCCATGGAATGCTCAGTCGTTCACAAACAAGGACGGGGCGAGGGCCACCACTTTGTCAACAAATGCCTGAGCAAATTGTATAAAAATAATATTTCTCAACCAGCTATTGCAAGGAATTTAGGGATTTCGCCATCTACAGTCCATAATATCATTAAAAGGTTCAGAGGATCCGGAGAAATCGCTGCACGTAAAGCCACGATATTACGGACTTTCGATCCCTCGGGCGGTACTGCATCAAAAAGCCACATGAGTGTGTAAAGGATATCACCACACTGGCTCAGGACCAACTACAGTCGGTCGCTACATCCCTAAGTGCAAGTTAAAACCTTACTATGCAAAGCCAAAGCCATTTATCAACAACACCCGGAAACTAAGATGGACTGATGCAAAGTGGAAAAGTGTTCTGTGGTCTGACAAGTCCACATTTCCAATTTTTTGGGGGAAACTGTGTCCAAAAAGCAAAAGAACCATCCAGATTGTTTTAGGCGCAAAGTGTAAAAGCCAGCATGTGTGATGGCATGGGGGTGTATTAGTGGCCAAGGCCATGCATCCATCCATCTTCTTCCACTTATCCGAGGTCGGGTCGCGGGCGCAGCAGCCTAAGCAGGGAAGCCCAGAGTTTGTTTTTTTTTAAATAAAAATAATAGTAAAGTAGATTTCAACTCACTGAAGCTTTTCAAATTGCAACGTTGCAAAAATAAATATTATTGTCCCCGCATTGTCTCGGCAACCATAAATTGTGAATTGAATCAATCAATCAATCAATCAATGTTTACTTATATAGCCCTAAATCACTAGTGTCTCAAAGGGCTGCACAAACCACTACGACATCCTCGGTAGGCCCACATAAGGGCAAGGAAAACTCACACCCAGTGGGACGTCGGTGACAATGATGACTATGAGAACCTTGGAGAGGAGGAAAGCAATGGATGTCGAGCGGGTCTAACATGATACTGTGAAAGTTCAATCCATAATGGATCCAACACAATCGCGAGAGTCCAGTCCAAAGCGCATCCAACACAGCAGCGAGAGTCCCGTTCACAGCGGAGCCAGCAGGAAACCATCCCAAGCGGAGGCGGATCAGCAGCGCAGAGATGTCCCCAGCCGATACACAGGCGAGCAGTACATGGCCACCGGATCGGACCGGACCCCCTCCACAAGGGAGAGTGGGACATAGAAGAAAAAGAAAAGAAACGGCAGATCAACTGGTCTAAAAAGGGAGTCTATTTAAAGGCTAGAGTATACAAATGAGTTTTAAGGAGACTTAATTGAATCATCCATCCATCCATTTTCCACCGCTTATTCCCTTTTTGGGGTCGCGGGGGGGGGGGCGCTGGCGCCTATCTCAGCTACAATCGGGCGGAAGGCGGCGTACACCCTGGACAAGTCGCCACCTCATCGCAGGGCCTGAATTGAATCATGGTTAACACAAATCCATCCATCCATTTTCTACCGCTCGTCCCTTTGGGGGCATGTAGAGAGAGAAATGAAGGGGTTACCTAAATGCCCCGTCTCCGTCGGCGCTGGGTGTGGTAATGTGGCTGGCGTCCCCCGACAGTCCATACCCCAAGACCTCGGCGTAGATCCGGGCCCCCCTGTTGACGGCGTGGTCCCGCTCCTCCAGCAGGACCACGGCCGCTCCCTCGCCCATCACGAAGCCCTCTCTTTCGGGATGGAAGGGCCTGAAAGCCAGTCTGGGATCTTGGTTCCATTTGGTGGCGAGGGCCCGCGCCCGGGCGAAGCCGGCCATCGCCAGGGGCCCCACGCAGGATTCGTGAGAGTCCAGTCCAAAGCGGATCCAACACAGCAGCGAGAGTCCCGTTCACAGCGGAGCCAGCAGGAAACCATCCCAAGCGGAGGCGGATCAGCAGCGCAGAGATGTCCCCAGCCGATACACAGGCGAGCAATACATGGCCACCGGATCGGACCGGACCCCCTCCACAAGGGAGAGTGGGACATAGAAGAAAAAGAAAAGAAACGGCAGATCAACTGGTCTAAAAAGGGAGTCTATTTAAAGGCTAGAGTATACAAATGAGTTTTAAGGAGACTTAATTGAATTATCCATCCATCCATTTTCCACCGCTTATTCCCTTTTTGGGGTCGCGGGGGGGCGCTGGCGCCTATCTCAGCTACAATCGGGCGGAAGGCGGGGTACACTCTGGACAAGTCGCCACCTCATCGCAGGGCCTGAATTGAATCATGGTTAACACAAATCCATCCATCCATTTTCTACCGCTCGTCCCTTTGGGGGCATGTAAAGAGAGAAATGAAGGGGTTACCTAAATGCCCCGTCTCCGTCGGCGCTGGGTGTGGTAATGTGGCTGGCGTCCCCCGACAGTCCATACCCCAAGACCTCGGCGTAGATCCGGGCCCCCCTGTTGACGGCATGGTCCCGCTCCTCCAGCAGGACCACGGCCGCTCCCTCACCCATCACGAAGCCCTCTCTTTCGGGATGGAAGGGCCTGGAAGCCAGTCTGGGATCTTGGTTCCATTTGGTGGCGAGGGCCCGCGCCCGGGCGAAGCCGGCCATCGCCAGGGGCCCCACGCAGGATTGGTGAGAGTCCAGTCCAAAGCGGATCCAACACAGCAGCGAGAGTCCCGTTCACAGCGGAGCCAGCAGGAAACCAATCCAAGCGGAGGCGGATCAGCAGCGCAGAGATGTCCCCAGCCGATACACAGGCGAGCAGTACATGGCCACCGGATCGGACCGGACCCCCTCCACAAGGGAGAGTGGGACATAGAAGAAAAAGAAAAGAAACGGCAGATCAACTGGTCTAAAAAGGGAGTCTATTTAAAGGCTAGAGTATACAAATGAGTCTTAAGGAGACTTAATTGAATCATCCATCCATCCATTTTCTACCGCTTATTCCCTTTTTGGGGTCGCGGGGGGGGCGCTGGCGCCTATCTCAGCTACAATCGGGCGGAAGGCGGGGTACACCCTGGACAAGTCGCCACCTCATCGCAGGGCCTGAATTGAATCATGGTTAACACAAATCCATCCATCCATTTTCTACCGCTCGTCCCTTTGGGGGCATGTAGAGAGAGAAATGAAGGGGTTACCTAAATGCCCCGTCTCCGTCGGCGCTGGGTGTGGTAATGTGGCTGGCGTCCCCCGACAGTCCATACCCCAAGACCTCAGCGTAGATCCGGGCCCCCCTGTTGACGGCGTGGTCCCGCTCCTCCAGCAGGACCACGGCCGCTCCCTCGCCCATCACGAAGCCCTCTCTTTCGGGATGGAAGGGCCTGGAAGCCAGTCTGGGATCCTGGTTCCATTTGGTGGCGAGGGCCCGCGCCCGGGCGAAGCCGGCCATCGCCAGGGGCCCCACGCAGGATTCGTGAGAGTCCAGTCCAAAGCGGATCCAACACAGCAGCGAGAGTCCCGTTCACAGCGGAGCCAGCAGGAAACCATCCCAAGCGGAGGCGGATCAGCAGCGCAGAGATGTCCCCAGCCGATACACAGGCGAGCAGTACATGGCCACCGGATCGGACCGGACCCCCTTCACAAGGGAGAGTGGGACATAGAAGAAAAAGAAAAGAAACGGCAGATCAACTGGTCTAAAAAGGGAGTCTATTTAAAGGCTAAAGTATACAAATGAGTTTTAAGGAGACTTAATTGAATCATCCATCCATCCATTTTCTACCGCTTATTCCCTTTTTGGGGTCGTGGGGGGGCCCTGGCGCCTATCTCAGCTACAATCGGGCGGAAGGCGGGGTACACTCTGGACAAGTCGCCACCTCATCGCAGGGCCTGAATTGAGTCATGGTTAACACAAATCCATCCATCCATTTTCTACCGCTCGTCCCTTTGGGGGCATGTAGAGAGAGAAATGAAGGGGTTACCTAAATGCCCCGTCTCCGTCGGCGCTGGGTGTGGTAATGTGGCTGGCGTCCCCCGACAGTCCATACCCCAAGACCTCGGCGTAGATCCGGGCCCCCCTGTTGACGGCGTGGTCCCGCTCCTCCAGCAGGACCACGGCCGCTCCCTCGCCCATCACGAAGCCCTCTCTTTCGGGATGGAAGGGCCTGGAAGCCAGTCTGGGATCGTGGTTCCATTTGGTGGCGAGGGCCCGCGCCCGGGCGAAGCCGGCCATCGCCAGGGGCCCCACGCAGGATTCGTGAGAGTCCAGTCCAAAGCGGATCCAACACAGCAGCGAGAGTCCCGTTCACAGCGGAGCCAGCAGGAAACCATCCCAAGCGGAGGCGGATCAGCAGCGCAGAGATGTCCCCAGCCGATACACAGGCGAGCAGTACATGGCCACCGGATCGGACCGGACCCCCTTCACAAGGGAGAGTGGGACATAGAAGAAAAAGAAAAGAAACGGCAGATCAACTGGTCTAAAAAGGGAGTCTATTTAAAGGCTAAAGTATACAAATGAGTTTTAAGGAGACTTAATTGAATCATCCATCCATCCATTTTCTACCGCTTATTCCCTTTTTGGGGTCGTGGGGGGGCCCTGGCGCCTATCTCAGCTACAATCGGGCGGAAGGCGGGGTACACTCTGGACAAGTCGCCACCTCATCGCAGGGCCTGAATTGAATCATGGTTAACACAAATCCATCCATCCATTTTCTACCGCTCGTCCCTTTGGGGGCATGTAGAGAGAGAAATGAAGGGGTTACCTAAATGCCCCGTCTCCGTCGGCGCTGGGTGTGGTAATGTGGCTGGCGTCCCCCGACAGTCCATACCCCAAGACCTCGGCGTAGATCCGGGCCCCCCTGTTGACGGCGTGGTCCCGCTCCTCCAGCAGGACCACGGCCGCTCCCTCGCCCATCACGAAGCCCTCTCTTTCGGGATGGAAGGGCCTGGAAGCCAGTCTGGGATCGTGGTTCCATTTGGTGGCGAGGGCCCGCGCCCGGGCGAAGCCGGCCATCGCCAGGGGCCCCACGCAGGATTCGTGAGAGTCCAGTCCAAAGCGGATCCAACACAGCAGCGAGAGTCCCGTTCACAGCGGAGCCAGCAGGAAACCATCCCAAGCGGAGGCGGATCAGCAGCGCAGAGATGTCCCCAGCCGATACACAGGCAAGCAGTACATGGCCACCGGATCGGACCGGACCCCCTCCACAAGGGAGAGTGGGACATAGAAGAAAAAGAAAAGAAACGGCAGATCAACTGGTCTAAAAAGGGAGTCTATTTAAAGGCTAGAGTATACAAATGAGTTTTAAGGAGACTTAATTGAATCATCCATCCATCCATTTTCTACCGCTTATTCCCTTTTTGGGGTCGCGGGGGGGCGCTGGCGCCTATCTCAGGCGGGGTACACTCTGGACAAGTCGCCACCTCATCGCAGGGCCTGAATTGAATCATGGTTAACACAAATCCATCCATCCATTTTCTACCGCTCGTCCCTTTGGGGGCCTGTAGAGAGAGAAATGAAGGGGTTACCTAAATGCCCCGTCTCCGTCGGCGCTGGGTGTGGTAATGTGGCTGGCGTCCCCCGACAGCCCATACCCCAAGACCTCGGCGTAGATCCGGGCCCCCCTGTTGACGGCGTGGTCCCGCTCCTCCAGCAGGACCACGGCCGCTCCCTCGCCCATCACGAAGCCCTCTCTTTCGGGATGGAAGGGCCTGGAAGCCAGTCTGGGATCGTGGTTCCATTTGGTGGCGAGGGCCCGCGCCCGGGCGAAGCCGGCCATCGCCAGGGGCCCCACGCAGGATTCGGTACCCCCTGTAACCATGGCGACCGCATCACCGCGGGCAATGAACCTGGCGGCGTCGCCGATGGCGTGCGCGCCCGTGGTGCAGGCCGTGGACACGGCGTGGTTGGGGCCCCTGAGTTTGTGCTTGATGCTGATGTGCCCGGCGGGCATGTTGACCAGGATGCGGGGCACGAAGAAGGGGCTGACCTTCTTGTAGCCCCTTTCTTGCAGGGCCAGGGAGGCGGAGGCGATTTCCTCCAGCGGCACCATGCCCATGCCCACAGCCACCCCGCTGGCCAGTTGCTCCTCCCTGGTCGTGGGGCGCCACGCTGCGTCCTGCAGGGCCAGGTGAGCGGCTCCGAGGGCCATCACTGTGGCCCCCGTCATGCTCCGCATCTCCCCGGCGGAGGCGAACAGAGTCTCGTCATAAAGACCTTCCCCGCGTCCTCTGGGCACTAAAGCCGCGACTTTGCAGGGGATCGCTTTGTAGTCCTCCGAGTCCAGGGCGACAATGCCGCTGTGGCCGAGGATGAGCCGCTTCCAGGGCAGCATAGTCCCGGTGCCGAGAGGACTGACCAGGCCGATGCCGGTGATGACAACCCTTCTTCCGCCCGGCCCGCTGCTCCGCCATCTTGGACACGTCAACTTCTTCTTGTCGAACAGAAGCCTGCCGCTGCGTCGCAGTTGCAACTTCCCCC
>NC_084631.1:40088935-40141435 GCF_033978795.1 Nerophis ophidion | reverse complement strand
GACACATTTTTAATATTTTTTTTGGGGACCAAAACCCTTTGGGGTCCCCGGGATCATAACTGAGTGGAGGCCTTAATGTATATTTTTTATACATATATTGTATTGGTTTTTAAAATAAAAATTACGAAAATGGCCCCCGCTAGCTCTGATTTTTCAGTGTGTGGTGGGCAGCCCTGGCTTAACACGATAATTATGAATAATTCCGCAAGTAAGCACAGAGCTAAAAATAACGTTCAAAATACAAAACATTCTCATGCATTTTATCCATCCATCCGTTTTCTACCAGACTTGTTCAAGAAGTCGCATTAATGGTAAGAAGTATTCGATTTATTATTGGTTAACTTCAGAATAAGAATGTTATTAAAACGAATAAGGGATTTATTATACTCTAAACATGTTGGTTTTACTTAAAAATGCACACATTTAGTTGTATTCAGTGTGAAAAAATATTATATGGCTCTCACGGAAATATCAATCAATCAATGTTTACTTATATAGCCTTAAATCACTAGTGTCTCAAAGGGCTGCACAAACCACTACAACATCCTCGGTAGGCCCACATAAGGGCAAAGAAAACTCACACCCAGTGGGACGTCGGTGACAATGATGACTATGAGAACCTTGGAGAGGAGGAAAGCAATGGATGTGGAGCGGGTCTAACATGATACTGTGAAAGTTCAATCCGTAATGGATCCAACACAGTCGCGAGAGTCCAGTCCAAAGCGGATCCAACACAGCAGCGAGAGTCCCGTTCACAGCGGAGCCAACAGGAAACCATCCCAAGCGGAGGCGGATCAGCAGCGCAGAGATGTCCCCAGCCGATACACAGGCGAGCAGTACATGGCCACCGGATCAGACCGGACTCCCTCCACAAGGGAGAGTGGGACATAGGAGAAAAAGAAAAGAAACGGCAGATCAACTGGTCTAAAAAGGGAGTCTATTTAAAGGCTAGAGTATACATATGAGTTTTAAGGTGAGACTTAAATGCTTCTACTGAGGTGGCATCTCGAACTTTTACCGGGAGGGCATTCCAGAGTACTGGAGCCCGAAATGAAAACGCTCTATAGCCCGCAGACTTTTTTTTGGGCTTTGGGAATCACTAATAAGCCGGAGTCCTTTGAACGCAGATTTCTTGCCGGGACATATGGTACAATACAATCGGCAAGATAGGATGGAGCTAGGCCGTGTGGTATTTTATACGTAAGTAGTAAAACCTTGAAGTCACATCTTAAGTGCACAGGAAGCCAGTGCAGGTGAGCCAGTATAGGTATATATGTATGTATATATGTATATAAAGGTATATACAGTATAGGTATATATATATATATGTATATAAAGGTATATACAGTATAGGTATATATATGTATGTATATATGTATATAAAGGTATATACAGTATAGGTATATATGTATGTATATATGTATATAAAGGTATATACAGTATAGGTATATATGTATGTATATATGTATATAAAGGTATATACAGTATAGGTATATATGTATGTATATATGTATATAAAGGTATATACAGTACAGGCGTAATGTGATCAAACTTTCTTGTTCTTGTCAAAAGTCTAGCAACCGCATTTTGTACCAACTGTAATCTTTTAATACTAGACATGGGGAGACCCGAAAATAATACGTTACAGTAATCGAGACGAGATGTAACAAACGCATGGATAATGATCTCAGCGTCTTTAGTGGACAAAATGGAGCGAATTTTTGCGATATTACGGAGATGAAAGAAGGCCGTTTTAGTAACGCTTTTAATGTTTGACTCAAAGGAGAGAGTTGGGTAAAAGATAACACCCAGATTCTTTACCGTGTCGCCTTGTTTAATTGTTTGGTTGTCAAATGTTAGAGTTGTATCATTTAAATAGAGGTCGGTGTCTAGCAGGACCGATAATCAGCATTTCCGTTTTTTTGGCGTTGAGTTGCAAAAAGTTAGCGGACATCCATTGTTTAATTTCATTAAGACACGCCTCCAGCTGACTACAATCCGGCGTGTCGGTCAGCTTTAGGGGCATGTAGAGTTGGGTGTCATCAGCATAACAGTGAAAGCTGATACCGTATTTGCGTATGATGTCACCTAGCGGCAGCATGTAGATGCTGAAGACTGCAGGGCCAAGGACCGAACCCTGGGGAACTCCACACGTTACCTTAACGTAGTCCGAGGTCACATTGTTATGGGAGACACACTGCATCCTATCAGTAAGATAAGAGTTAAACCAAGACAGGGCTAAGTCTGACATACCAATTTGTGTTCTGATACGTTCTAATAAAATATTATGATCGACGGTATCGAAAGCAGCGCTAAGATCGAGGAGCAGCAACATAGATGACGCATCAGAATCCATCGTTAGCAATAGATCATTTGTCATTTTTGCGAGGGCTGTCTCCGTGGAGTGATTTGCCCTGAAACCGGATTGAAAGGTTTCACATAGATTGTTAGACGCTAAGTGTTCATTTAACTGCTCCGCAACAATTTTTTCGAGGATTTTTGAAATAAAGGGAAGGTGAGACACCGGTCGGTAGTTTACCATGAGGTCAGGATCGAGGTTAGGTCTTTTACATACATTTTAAAATATTTTTCTTTCATGGCTCTCTCAGCCAAAAATGTTCCCGACCCCTGGTCAAAAGTGTACGTACACTTGTAAAGCACATACTGTTTCACACGTTTAATCACAATATCATATAACAATTACAATAATAGTGAATATCATCATTTAAAGATGTTGATACGCAAAAGGGTACCCCAAATAAGCTTGAAGAAGCTTTTGACAGGGGGTCCAGAGGACAGTATGTACATTGAAAGATGAAACATGGTAGCAAGCACAACAACACAAAAAAAACAACGCTATATAATAAACACAATAAATTTGTACTAAAGCAAGCATACACATACATAAATACATTCATTCAACCATCCAACAGTAGTCTACCCCACATGAGGCATTAAAGATAGGTGCTTAATAGTTAAGTTTTCAGTTTCTTTTTTAAGTTGGAGAATGGATACAGCTTCTTGAGGCTCTCATTAAGCCGGTTCCAAATGTTTGGCCCCTTGCATACAACACTGCGAGCGGTACAAGCCAGTAACAGATGTTTGCCTGATATCAGATCTTAGGAGTGCTGTGGGCATGCTGGGGATGGTAGATAGGAACCAAACTACAGCTTCAGCCTGTAAATGACTTGATAGGTTAAACAAGCATTTTGATAAATATTGAACTCTGTCAGTCTTATGAGATGATTTTTATGGAGTAGATGTCGAGTGAGGGCATTAAACTTGGACCATGACAGGGCCCGTATGAATTTCTTTTGCATGGATTCTAATTTGTGAAGGTAGGTAGGGAAGGTGTTACACCAGATCAGGGGTGGGCATTAGATTAGGTTAGATAGTACTTTATTTATTCCGTCAGGAAAGTTCCTTCAGGAAAATTACAATTTTCAGCACAATCCCATTCAAGATCAGACAAACATTAAAGGGAGACAGAACAGGATCGCTGACGGGTCTGCCGGCTTCCAGCGCTCCTTACAAAAAAAGATGAGATACAGGTAAACAAGGAGGGGAGAGAAAAATAGAAGATTAAAATAAAATAAAAAAATCGGTCTTAGCCTGGGCCCTGGAGAGGGGGTGCAGACTGAGGCCAAGGGAAAAAAACAACAACTCATAGCCATAGTACACATCCCTCTTACATGTGTGTAAGAGGGAAACATCAAAGAACACATAGGACATTAAAGACATTAAAGCAGCAGATACAAGCAGACACTTCTACATACAACTATGAATAAAAAGTAAAAGAAACATATCCACTGTGGTGGCCTCTGCGGTGTTCCACGCCATCGTCCGCTGGGGTGGAGGGAGCATGGCCAGAGACAGGAGCAGACCCAACAAAGCAACCAAGACAGCCGACTCCACTCTCGGCCAGCGTCCAGTCCGCATGGATGAGCGATGATACGTCCAAGGAGACTGAGGTGTCCGACACCTGCTCAGCCAGCCAAGACACCGCGAAGCCTCTCCGTCCCAGCGCTCAGTGCCAGCTCCGCAGCCCTGTCCCCTCATCCGCATCTCCTCCAGTCCCTCCAAAGCGACTCCGGTGTGGCAGAGACCCAGCAGCTGGTCTCCATGGCCAAAAGGCTCCCGGGAGGCAGATCAAGAAGTCCACAAAAAAAGCACCACAGAGGTCACGAAAGTGCCACCCCTTGTCACACAGTCCCAAAGGGTCCCGGACCAAAAGGCAAAAAAATATAATAACACATGAAAACAAGAGGGAAACACAAAAGGATGATACAAGAGCACAGAGCTCCTGCCTACAGCAGCCACTACAGCAGCGCCATCTTGGGGGAAAAAAAAAAAAAAAACCTGGTCGACTGGTTGATTTCGGAGGGTGTGTCAGTCGATCTCAAGCCAGGCATTAAAAAATAGACATAAAAATGAGCAATCATCAATCATACCAAGACTTCACTTTCGTCAGTTGTTTGACATTCTCGGCACCCGAGGATCTCGTGAGATGACGCTGGCTGCTGCGAGCTCATATTTAAGAAAAAAAATCACTAACAGGGCGGACGCAGAGAAACACATTTTATTTCTAGAGACTCCGTACCTACTGTCAAAACTCTAAAGACCGACTGCACACTTCCTGTCTTCACCGTAAAAGACCTGTTTCATCCTGCCTGTGCTAACAAAATAAGAGTCTCAGAAAGCTAGCGTGCACAAGCTAGCAAGCTACGGAGTTTGATGCCAATGTATTTCTCCCCCGCCCTCAGCGACCGCTTTCTCACTTGCTTGCCCACCCCCACAGTCACTGACGTCACTCACCTGCTGCCAGACATTAAAGGGCCACACACATATGCTACTCTCATAACAAAGTGTTTAAAAACGAGTTTGCAAGTTGGACAAATGAGATGCCAAATCCAACCACTTTCATGTGGTATTGGACAGAAAGGAGGACTTTTTTTTTTTCCTCCATTTGAAAATGCGGACGTTATCAGCACCACTGTCTGATTCCAATCAATGCAAGTCATCAGAATCAGGTAATACACCAACTTATAGTCTTGTCTTCATGAAAGAAAGGAATCTATGTGTGTTAAACATGCTTGTATTATCATTAAACACCATTAACTTGTTAACAAAAATGTCTCTTTCATAAATAAATAAATATAAATTATAAATGGGAATGAGGTAAATCTCCTCGACTTGGTCAATTGCAAAGTAGCTCGCCTGCAGAAAAAGTGTGAGCGCCCCTGCACCAGATGATATAACAGTAGTTTAGATGTGGTTCAAAGATAGTTTTATATTGGGTAAGTAGGGCATAAAGAGGAAGATAATGACGAAGGTGAAAGAACAGGCCAAGATATTTGGATAATTTGTTTAACAGATGGCGAATGTGACATTTGAAATTGAGGTATTCGTCAATGATGACCCCCAGGAATTTTGTGGAGTACACTCTGTATTTCCTGCCCTTTGATGTTGATATTGCAGTACTCAGTATTTGTCCACTTTTTTATTAGAACGAAATAGAATAACATTTGTTTTATTTACATTAAGTGAGAGCTTATTGCATTTGAACCAGGAATCCACTTTCACAAGCTCTGAATTGACAGTTAAAGTGTCATGGCTGTCTTGAGTTTCCAATCATTTCTACAACTTGTAATCGAGTGATTGGAGCACATACTTCCATCCATCCATCCGTCATCTTCCGCTTATCCGAGGTCGGGTCGCGGGGGCAGCAGCCTAAGCAGGGAAGCCCAGACTTCCCTATCTCCAGCCACTTCGTCTAGCTCTTCCCGGGGGATCCCGAGGCGTTCCCAGGCCAGCCGGGAGACATAGGCTTCCCAACGTGTCCTGGGTCTTCCCCGTGGCCTCCTACCAGCTGGACGTGCCCTAAACACCTCCCTAGGGAGGCGTTCGGGTGGCATCCTGACCAGATGCCCGAACCACCTCATCTGGCTCCTCTCGATGTGAAGGAGCAGCGGCTTTACTTTGAGTTCCTCCCGGATGGCAGAGCTTCTCACCCTATCTCTAAGGGAGAGACCCAAACTCATTTGGGCCGCTTGTACCCGTGATCTTATCCTTTCGGTCATGACCCAAAGCTCATGACCATAGGTGAGGATGGGAACGTAGATCAACCGGTAAATTGAGAGCTTTGCCTTCCGGCTCAGCTCCTTCTTCACCACAACGGATCGATACAACGTCCGCATTACTGAAGACGCCACACCGATCCGCCTGTCGATCTCACGATCCACTCTTCCCCCACTCGTGAACAAGACTCCTAGGTACTTGAACTCCTCCACTTGGGGCAGGGTCTCCTCCCCAACCCGGAGATGGCACTCCACCCTTTTCCGAGCACATACTTGTTGGTCGCAAAAAAAACATTTGTGAAGTTTGCTTCTTTTATGAATTTATTATGGCTCTACTGAAAATCCATCCATCCATTTTCTACCGCTTATTCCCTTTCGATGTCGCGGGGGGCGCTGGCGCTTATCTCAGCTACAATCGGGCGGAAGGCGGGGTACACCCTGGACAAGTCGCCACCTCATCGCAGGGCCAACACAGATAGACAGACAACATTCACACTCACATTCACACACTAGGGCCAATTTTAGTGTTGCCAATCAACCTATCCCCAGGTGCATGTCTTTGGAAGTGGGAGGAAGCCGGAGTACCCGGAGGGAACCCACGCATTCATGGGGAGAACATGCAAACTCCACACAGAAAGATCCCGAGCCTGGATTTGAACCCAGGACTGCAGGACCTTCGTATTGTGAGGCAGACGCACTAACCCCTCTGCCACCGTGAAGCCTTCTACTGAAAATGTGAGGGTCAAAAGTATACATACAGCAACGTTAATATTTGCTTACAAGTTTCACTCCAATAAGGCGCTTTTTGGTGGCCATCCACAAGCTTCTGCTTGAATTTTTGACCCCAAAATTACTGCAGTTCAGCTAAATGTGTTGCTTTTCTGACTTGGACTTGTTTCTTCAGCATTGTCCACACGTGTTAAGTCAGGACTTTGGGAAGGCCATTCTAAAACCTTCATTCTAGGCTGATTTAGCCATTCCTTTACCACTTTTGACGTGTGTTTGGGGTCATTGTCCTGTTGGAACACACAACTGCGCCCAAGACCCAACCTCCGGCCTGATGATTTTAGCTTGTCCTGAGGAATTTGGAGGATTTGTCCCATTTACTCTCTGTAAAGCACCAGTTCCATTGACAGCAAAACAGGCCCAGAGCATTATACTACCACCACCATGCTTTTCGGTAGGAATGGTGTTCCTGGGATTAAAGGCCTCACCTTTTCTCCTCCGAACATATTGCTGGGTATTGTGGCCAAACAGCTCCATTTTTGTTTCTTCTGACCACAGAACTTTCCTCCAGAAGGTCTTATCTTTGTTCATGTGGTGTCATGGTCTAATATAGTAAGTCTAATATAATATTGGACAATATTTTTTTCCCTGTCAAACTAGAAAAACAATCTAATATCTTTTTATTCAGAAAGTAAGGAAAGCTGAGATAGACACTAGCGCCCCCGTGACCCCAAAGAGAATAAGCGGTAGAAATGGATGGATGTAAGTAAAGAAAGACAATGGAAGGTATTTTATTGACACAATTTATTTCCAGGCTTTTGCGGGCATTGAGTTTGACATCTGTGTTCTAGATACGCTTATTTATCTCACCATATGAAATATAACTTACTTCACTCATTATTATTTATTTATTTTTAGTGTTATTCTTTATGGAGTATACTGGAAATAAATTGACAACAGGAAGTGAACAAAAGTTTTAGCAACTGCTATGTAAAAGGAAAAGGGGGTAGTATTAAATAAGCTCTGCTTCTTCCTAATCCTTTTCCAAAACGTTGAAACGAGACATTGGAATTTGTGATGTTTTCATGTTGTGTGCATGCATTTTCCAAATAAACACAAACTCAACTCAAATAAACAGTTGTGAATCCAGCGGGGGATCCGGATCAACCCCGAAATAGAATCCTTGTCCTATTTCTGGCATTTCGTCAAAACCCACCAGTAACTTTTTGACGAGCTAACAAACTGTCACAAGATTGCTTAAGCTCCTGGCGGATGTAATGAAAGGTTTACTGAAAAAGAGTGAACTTGTGACTTGATCTTTTCACCTTAGTATACAGTAAAAGGCGTCCAAATGCTTGAACCCACACAGAAACTGTTGGAGCGGACTCGTGCTCGCAGAGAAAACCTCCAGAAAAAACTAGCTGAGCGACCAAATGCAGCAAAGGTGGTGAAAAGAGGCAGAGAGCCTCTGATTGAGAACAACGCTGTGATTGGTCAGCCAGTCGCCCCCAAAGGTCGGTCCCTCCTCCACGCTTCACCCCGCTGACCTTTGAATTTGTCTCAGTTCCTCTCCTTTTTCCACAGCGGCCTCCACGAAACCTTCTCCGTCAAAGCGCAGGTGCTCATCGGAGAATGTCGAGCCGGCGGCGCGAGAGCAGGACGGGGGCGTGGCCTCTGCGCTCCAAGACCATCCGCCCTCGGCCAGCAAGCCACCGCCTGTGCCCACAGGTGAGCCAGCGGGGAGGAAGGAGGAGACTCGAGGTCTGGAGTCTGACAAGATGGCGAAGCTTCCTCAAAGTCCAAAGCGCAGCGAAGAACCGGAAGAAGAATCTGCTGCCGCTGGTATGAAGTCTCGTCTGCAGAGGCTTGCTGAGCAGAGGAAGTGCTGGGACGGCAATAACGGTAACTTTCTATACGTCAATATTTCACATCTATCTCCTTTACCGAGTCCCTTTGTGTCATTGTTTGCTTGTCAAATGTTAAGGTGGTGTTATTAAATATGTGTATAATTGTTTGGTTGTCAAATGTTAAGGTGGTATTATTAAATACTCGTATAATTGTCAAATGTTAAGGTGGTATTATTAAATACGTGTATAATTGATTGTTAAATGTTAAGGTGGTATTATTAAATACGTGTATAATTGTTTGGTTGTCAAATGTTAAGGTGGTATTATTAAATAGGTGTGTAATTGTTTGGTTGTCAAATGTTAAGGTGGTATTATTAAATAGGTGTATAATTGTTTGGTTGTCAAATGTTAAGGTGGTATTATTAAATAGGTGTATAATTGTTTGGTTGTCAAATGTTAAGGTGGTATTATTAAATAGGTGTGTAATTGTTTGGTTGTCAAATGTTAAGGTGGTATTATTAAATAGGTGTATAATTGTTTGGTTGTCAAATGTTAAGGTGGTATTATTAAATATGTGTATAATTGTTTGGTTGTCAAATGTTAAGGTGGTATTATTAAATATGTGTATAATTGTTTGGTTGTCAACTGTTAAGGTGGTATTATTAAATACGTGTATAATTGTTGGGTTGTTAAATGTTAAGGTGGTATTATTAAATAGGTGTATAATTGTTTGGTTGTCAAATGTTAAGGTGGTATTATTAAATAGGTGTATAATTGTTGGGTTGTTAAATGTTAAGGTGGTATTATTAAATAGGTGTATAATTGTTTGGTTGTCAAATGTTAAGGTGGTATTATTAAATAGGTGTATAATTGTTGGGTTGTTAAATGTTAAGGTGGTATTATAAATAGGTGTATAATTGTTTGGTTGTCAAATGTTAAGGTGGTATTATCAAATAGGTGTATAATTGGTTGTTAAATGTTAAGGTGGTATTATTAAATAGGTGTATAATTGGTTTTCAAATGTTATGGTGGTATTATTAAATACGTGTGTAATTGTTTGGTTGTTAAATGTTAAGGTGGTATTATTAAATAGGTGTATAATTGGTTTTCAAATGTTAAGGTGGTATTATTAAATACGTGTGTAATTGTTTGGTTGTTAAATGTTAAGGTGGTATTATTAAATAGGTGTATAATTGTTTGGTTGTTAAAGGTTAAGGTGGTATTATTAAATAGCTGATTATTGGTTGTCAAATGTTAAGGTGATATTATTAAATAACTGTATAATTTAGGGGTGTAACGGTACACAAAAATTTCGGTTCGTACCTCGGTTTAGAAGTCACGGTTCGGTTCATTTTCGGTACAGAAAGATACAACAAAATACACATTTTTGGGTTATTTATTTACCAAATTTGTAAACAATGGCTTTATCCTTATAACATTGGGAACACTATAATAATTCTGCCCACGTTAATCCACATTAAACTGCCTCAAATTGTTGCTTTGATTAAATAAAATGAAAAAAAAACTTTATTCTACATATAAAAAGTGCAACATTAAACAGTTTCAAGTCAACTCATCATGCTTAATTTTTTAAAGCATTTGGTAAGCCTGTATTAGATTTTTATTATGTAAATGTTATATTTACATAATAATCAACATGTGATAGCAGGGACCTTGCCATTCAAAACTAGGCTGCTACCTCGTAGACACCGGGGCAGAGGTGTCCCTGACCCGTAAAAGCCTTTTACCAGCAGGACACCTCACAGTTCAACTGGCTGATGGACTATTACCAAAGTCCCCTATGATATCTGGAAAGGGATCATATGGATCTTAGGTCCGAATGATCTGAATTAGGTAGTAGACCTAGAAACTTTACATCAAAAGATAAACGCGAGAGTTCGATGGGAGAAGCGGTTGTCCATCCTGCAGGCACGGATGTGTCGACTACCAGCGGCACCAGGGGAAAGAACCTGGTACAAGCCGGCCGACATCCCGGCCGTGACGGAAAAAATGCTAGCCGAAAGCTGACCAAGAAATGTGCATGTAGAGTTGGGTATCATCAGCATAACAGATAAAGCTAAAAGCGTATTTGTATATGATGTCGTCTAGCGGCAGCATGTAGATGCTGAAGAGCTCAGGGCCAAGAACTGAACCCTGTGGAACATACTCTGAGGTTACGTTGTTATGGGAGATGCAATGCATACTGTCAGTCAGATAGGAGTTAAACCAAGGAAAGGCTAAGTCTGACATACCAATACGTGTTTTGATACATTCTGATGAAATGTTATGATCGATGGTATTAAAAGCAGCGCTGAGATCAAGTAGCAGCAAGATGGATGGCGCATCAGCATCCATAGTCACTTTTGCTAGGGGGTCTCAGAGTGATTTGCCCTGAAACCGGACTGAAAGAGTTCAGAGAGATTGTTAGACGCGAAGTGTTCATTTAGCTAATGTGCAACAATTTTCTTCAAGGATTTTCGAGATAAAGGGGAGGTGTAACACCAATCAGTAGGTCAAGTTCATTAAAGGCCTACTGAAATGAAATTTTCTTATTTAAACGGGGATAGCGGGTCCATTCTATGTGTCATACTTGATCATTTCGCAATATTGCCATATTTTTGCTGAAAGGATTTAGTAGAGAACATTGTTAAGTTCGCAACTTTTGGTCGATAATAGAAAAGCCCTGCCTTTACCGGAAGTTTGTAAGCGTGACGTCACGAGTTGCAGGGCTCCACACATATTCACATTGTTTATAATGGGAGCCACCAGCAGTAAGAGCAATTCGGACCGAGAAAGCGACAATTTCCCCATTAATTTGAGCGAGGATGAAAGATTCGTGAATTAGGATATTGATAGTGAATGACTAGAAAGGAGAAAAAAAAAAGTGAGGGCTCCGGGCGGCGGCAAAGTGAGCGTTTCAGATGTTTCAGATCCTTTATCTGCTTATTGTTTTAATAGTGTTTTAGTGAGATTGTAAAGACATACCTCGAGGTCGGATGGCTGCTGTGAACACGCAGTGTCTCAGAGAGAAGCCGAGGAGCCAGGCTCACAGCTGCCTTTTTTGACAGCTGTTGCAGGACGACGAATAATCCAATGATGTCTCCGGTATAATATATATATCACAATTTCCCCATCCAAAAACATGCTGGTTGACATAGAGAAACTTGTTCGCTTGACCGCTTTGTGTTAAAGCTTCACAACAAAAAAAGAAACACCGGCTGTGTCTCGGTGCTAAAGACAGCTGCAATCCACCCGCTTTCCACCAGCAGCATTGTTCTTTATAGTCTCCGTTATTAAATGAAAAAATTGCAAAAGTGGAGGAGTTCAAGTACCTAGGAGTCTTGTTCACGAGTGAGGGAAGAGTGGATCGTGAGATCAACAGGCGGATCGGTGTGGCGTCTTCAGTAATGCGGACGTTGTACCGATCCGTTGTGGTGAAGAAGGAGCTGAGCCGCAAGGCAAAACTCTCAATTTACCGGTTGATCCATGTTCCCATCCTCACCTATGGTCATGAGCTTTGGGTCATGACCGAAAGGATAAGATCACGGGTACAAGCGGCCCAAATGAGTTTGAGGTTCTCCCTTAGAGATTGGGTGAGAAGCTCTGCCATCCGGGAGGAACTCAAAGTAAAGCCGCTGCTCCTCCACATCGAGAGGAGCCAGATGAGGTGGTTCGGGCATCTGGTCAGGAAGCCACCCGAACGCCTCCCTAGGGAGGTGTTTAGGGCACGTCCAACCGGAAGGAGGCCATGGGGAAGACCCAGGACACTTTGGGAAGACTATGTCTCCCGGCTGGCCTGGGAACGCCACGGGATCCCCCGGGAGGAGCTAGACCAATGGTTCCCAAACTTTTGCAGGCTGGCGCCCCCTTGGCTCCCCAGTGAATTCCTGGCCACACAGGTCACACTGAGGGCGGCTGTATAAACAACTTTATCACTGTTACAAATATTTGATACACTGTGAACCCACACCAAACAAGAATGACAAACACATTTCGGGAGAACATCCGCACCGTAACACAACATAAACACAACAGAACACACACCTAGAACCACTGGCAGCACTAACTCTTCCGGGACGTTAATGTTGATATTTATTTATATTTACCTCAGAAGGCTGCAAATAGAAGAGGCATTCAATTTTTTTTTATTTAAAGTTTATTTAATATACGATTGATGTTTTTTCTTTTGTTTTTTGAAAGTTGATTTTGCACTATTAAGTTATATCAGCGTTGCTTGTTCCATATTCAGTGTTAAAGCAAATCAGTGTAGCAAATAATGAACATTTTATTCATGCACTTTTTCTCACTACTTACAGGCTTGAATGTTTGATTCATTCATTATTGTTATTTTATTTTCAAATTTATTATTAGCCTGTGGAAAAAGTTGATTTTGGTATTTGCCTCAGAAAGCTGCAAATAGTAAAAGAGGCATTACATTTTTATTTACATTTTATTTGATATGCCATTGATATTTTTTTAATTATTATTGATATTATTTGAAACTCGATTTTGCATGTCACTATAAAGTTATATAAGCCTTGCTTGTTCAATATTCAATGCAAAACTTGTTTGGGTCCTTATTAGAAGGTTAATCGGTTCAACTTTGGCCCGCGGCTTTGTTCAGTTTTAAATTTTGGCCCACTCTGTGTTTGAGTTTGACACCCCTGAGCTAGACGAAGTGGCTGGGGAGAGGGAAGTCTGGGCTTCCTTGCTTAGGCTGCTGCCCCCGCGACCCGACCTCGGATAAGCGGAAGAAGATGGATGGATGGATGGATGGCAAATTGCAAAAGATTCAGCAACACAGATGTCCAAAATACTGTGTAATTATGCGGTTAGAGCAAACGACTTAGCTGCGAGTGGTGCTGAGCTATTATGTAGTAATAACATTGCTTTTAAAAACATGTTGGGTAAATGTCATAACAATAATCATTTATCATATTACTGTATTGTCTATTATGGAGGTCATGTGCTGAAGTATATTGTGTTTTCAGGTGTTGCGAGCGACTGTACACCTGTGTCTTTGCTGAGGAGAGAAGATGACGTCCCGGTGTCGTCGTCGTCGTCCTCGTCGTCGTCGGAAGGTCCGGTCGGTCGACGAGGCAGACTGGCTCACCTGGCGGCCACCATTGGATCCTGGGAAGATGACCTGAGCCATGCCAACCTTCCCAAAGACAAAGTTCCTGAAAAGTCGACCACAGTTTGTGCTGCGCAGTTGAGCATGAAGGACGCAAGTTTGTCTGCTGGCGCTAAAGGAAGCATGGCAAGTCATGTGACCACTGCACCTGCCAACAAGTCTTCAGGTCATGCGACTACTGGACTTATCAACAAGTCTTCAGGTCATGTGACCACTGGACTTATCAACAAGTCTTCAGGTCATGTGACTACTGCACCTGCCAACAAATCTTCAGGTCAGGTGACCACTGCACCTGCCAACAAGTCTTCAGGTCAGGTGACCACTGCACCTGCCAGCAAGTCTTCAGGTCAGGTGACCACTGCACCTGCCAGCAAGTCTTCAGGTCAGGTGACCACTGCACCTGCCAGCAAGTCTTCAGGTCAGGTGACCACTGCACCTGCCAGCAAGTCTTCAGGTCAGGTGACCACTGCACCTGCCAGCAAGTCTTCAGGTCAGGTGACCACTGGACTTATCAACAAGTCTTCAGGTCATGTGACCACTGCACCTGCAAGCAAGTCTTCAGGTCAGGTGACCACTGCACCTGCCAACAAGTCTTTAGTCGTCTCAAATCAGGTATTTCCCTTTTTCTTCCAAGTACTTGAAAATACATTCATAGTGAAGTGAATTATATTTATATAGCGCTTTTCTCTAGTGACTCAAAGCGCTTTACATACTGAAACCCAATATTTAAGTTACATTTAAACCAGTATGGGTGGCACTGGGAGCATGTGGGTAAAGTGTCTTGCCCAAGGACACAACGGCAGTGACTAGGATGGCGGAAGTGGGAATCGAACCTGCAACCCTCAAGTTGCTGGCACTTGCGCTCTACCAACCGAGCTATGCCGGTATTATTAGAAATAATACTGGCCCCCAGACACATTTTTTTCCTGTAAATTTGGCCCTCCGGGTCAAAATAAATTGCCCAGGCCTGATGTAAACTTTTGACCACGGAAGACACAGAATAAATATTACAATATGCATTACAGTACATATAATCGGTCCCTTTTATGACTTTGCTGCTTTTTTTTCCGGGGGAATTTGTGCGGAATTGCCAACTTTTGGCAAAAGTTGCAACGTTTTGGAGACTTATTTTATTCAACTACATTGAAAATAACATGAACTTGGGATTTTATGAATTTATCAACATGTGTTACTTGTAACCTTAAACACAAACATCACAAGATGTCAACAATAAAACAAATACTGCATTGATGTTGTACTTGTTTTATAGCACACAGCCTTAAAAGTAGACACCAGATGGCAGTAATCTTATTGTTAAATTACCGTACTGTTTCAATTCATTACAACTAGAGATGTCTGATAATATCGGACTGGCGATTTTATCGGCCGATAAATGCTTTAAAATGTAATAACGGTAATTATTGGTATTGGTAGCTGAGATAGGCACCAGCGCCCCCCCGCGACCCCAAAGGGAATAAGCGGTAGAAAATGGATGGATGGTTTCAAAAAGTAAAATTCATGACTTTTTAAAACGCCGTGTACGGAGTGGTACACGGACGTAGGGAGAAGTACAGAGCGCCAATAAACCTTAAACGCACTGCCTTTGCGTGCAGGCCCAATCACATTATATCTACAGCTTTTGACACACAAGTGAATGCAGGGCATACTTGGTCAACAGCCATACAGGTCACACTGAGGGTGGCCGTATAAACAACTTTAACACTGTTACAAATATGCGCCACACTGTGAACCCACACCAAACAATAATGACAAACACATTTCGGGAGAACATCCACACTGTAACACAACATAAACAGAACAAATACCCAGAACCCCTTGAAGCACCTACTATTCCGGGACCTCTACCCCGCCCACCTCAACGCTGCCTCCCAACACCGCCCAGCTCAACCTCCTCATGCTCTCTCAGGGAGAGCCTGTCCCAAATTCCAAGCTGCTGTTTTGAGGCATGTTAAAAATAATGCACTTTGTGACTTCAATAATAAATATGGCAGTGCCATGTTGGCACTTTTTTCCATAACTTTAATTGATTTATTTTGTAAAACCTTGTTACATTGTTTAATGCATAGGTGTCAAACTCTGGCCCACGGGCCAAATTTGGCCCGCCGTGTAATTTCATTTGGCCCTTGAGGCAATATCCAATTAACATTAGAGCTGGCCCGCCGGTGTTATACAGCAGTGCCGCTGTAACATCGCATTTACCGATTTCCCGGGAGACTCTAGAATTTCAGTTTCCCTCCCGAAAATCTCCCGGTGCAACCATTCTCCCGAATTCCACCCGGACAACAATATTAGGGTCGTGCCTTAAAGGCACTGCCTTTAATGTCCCCTACAACCTGTCGTCAAGTCTGTTTTTCCTCCTCACAAACAGCTTGCCGGCCCAGTCACGTAATATATGTGGCTTCTACACACATGTAAGTAAATGCAAGGCATACCTGATCAACAGCATACAGGTCACACTGAGGGTGGCCATATAGACAACTTTAACACTGTCACAAATATGCGCCACACTGTGAACCCACACCAAGCAAGAATGACCAACACATTTCGGGAGAACATCCGCACCATAACACAACATAAATACAACACAACAAATACCCAGAACCCCTTGCAGCACTAACTCTTCCGGACCGCTACAATATACACCCCCTCCCCGCTACCAACAAACCCGCCCACCTGAGCCCCGACATTAACTGAGCAGTAAAAAGGCCTGAATGGTTGATTTATTCATTATTTTATTTTCAAATATATTAGTTTCTGGAAAAGGTGAATGTTAATATTTACCTCAGAAGGCTGCAAATACAAAAGAGGCATTCAATTTTTATTTAAATTTGATTTGATATGCCATTGATATTTTTTAAATTATTATTGTTATTATTATTTGAAACTCAATTTTGCATGTCACTATAAAGTTAAGGACTTCACGGTGGCAGAAGGGTTAGTGCGTCTGCCTCACAATACGAAGGTCCTGCAGTCCTGGGTTCAAATCCAGGCTCGGGATCTTTCTGTGTGGAGTTTGCATGTTCTCCCCGTGAATGCGTGGGTTCCCTCCGGGTACTCCGGCTTCCTCCCACTTCCAAAGACATGCACCTGGGGATAGGTTGATTGGCAACACTAAATTGGTGTGTGAATGTGAGTGTGAATGTTGTCTGTCTACCTGTGTTGGCCCTGCGATGAGGTGGCGACTTGTCCAGGGTGTACCCCGCCTTCCGCCCGATTGTAGCTGAGATAGGCGCCAGCGACCCCAAAAGGGAATAAGCGGTAGAAAATGGATGGATGGACTATAAAGTTATATAAGCCTTGCTTGTTCAATATTCAATGAAAAACTTGTTTGGGTCCCTATTGAAAGGTAAATTTGTTCAACCTTGGCCCGCGGCTTGGTTCAGTTTTAAATTTTGGCCCACTCTGTATTTGAGTTTGACACCCCTGGTTTAATGCATCCAGAAGGGCATCACAACAAAATGAGGCATAATAATGTGTTCATTCCACCACTGTATTTATCGGTTGATATCGGAATTGGTAATTAAGAGTTGGACAATATCGGAATATTGGATATCGGCAAAAAAGACATTATTGGACATCTCTAATTACGTTAACATTTGTGAACTGTTGAGAGAGATCTATAGCGCTCATTTTTGTCGGTAAATGAGAGATTATGAGGGATGATCATCACACTAACGTGTCAAAATCCAGGCCCGTGGGCCAGATCTGGCCCTCCACGTCATTATATATGGCCCCGCAAAAGCCTCAAAATAATATGTGTGAATGAAATACCTTATATTTTCTTTATTTACTTTATTATTTTCTTACTAAAAGTATCAGGGTTTTTTTTTTCCCATTTTGATAGGGAAAAGAAAATAGTGTCCAATATTGCAACAAATATTAAATGATCTAACTTTTATATTAAAAATTTAAATAAATACATACATATCTGCTTAACTTGTTATTGCGAAGCAAGTTATCCATCAAATTGTACACTATAAAAGTGACCAATAGATTTTACTATAAAATGTACAGAGGTTTCTACATTATGTTACTGTAAGTTGGTTTGTTTTTTTACAGTAATGGTTAATGGGTTATATTTGTAAAGCGCTTTTCTACCTTCAAGGTACTCAAAGCGCTTTGACACTATATCAGCATTCACCCATTCACACACACATTCACACACTGATGGCGGGAGCTGCCATGCAAGGCCCAGTAAAATTCTTTCGACTGAGCTGTCAGTTTTTTATTTATTTTCTTATTTTTAAATCCACGGTGGATGTTTTTACGGTGTATTACTGCTGTATATGTATGAATAACGGTACCATATTTTGTTATGGTAAAAAACTGGCAGCGGAGTTGCCAAAATAAAATAAAAAATGATTTCTATTTACAGTAATATGTTGTAAAATAATAATAATTAAAAAAACACACTATATATAACAGTAAAATCTGGCAACTAAGCTGCCAGTTTTTTTAGTAGTAAAATCCACAGACTTTTTTTGTTACACTGTATGTTAAAAAAATGTAAAATCAAAGTTATTGGCAAATGTATTGATTATTTACTGTTACTACGGTGTGGCCCTAAATGAAAACAAGTTTGACACCCCTGATGTAAAAGCTGCCTCTTTGCTAAGTCAGCAAGCGTTGCAATTGAAAATATGTTCTTAGTTGTCTTAGGGTAAATACATGTTAAATATATACACTTCGACTGGGAAGTGAGGACACAGGTGTGTGGGCAAAAATGACGCTGATTAGCCAAAATATGTGGGGAAGTTGTGGGCATTTGACAAAGTTATCATCATATGCAGGGATTTGTTAATTTGCATCAAATGGCGAGATTGAATCATTCAATATTCATGAAAGGACTGATTATTGTATACAGTGTATGTGTGTTTTGTGTGTATGTACTGTATGCAGTTTCTTGTACTGACTTGTTCCCTCAAATCCATCAATTTGAGGGAATGTTGGCAGGTTATGGAAAGTAAAGCTCTTTCAAGTGTTGCTAATATAAAACACTCCATGATTTGAATTAGGCTGGATAACATGCCAATGCCACATGGCTGTATATTAGACAGTAATTAGGGTCCTGGCCCATGGCAAAGGACTCCTGTGGAGTCCTTTGCCATGGGCCAGGACCCTATTGAAACTGCTGTGTTTTATTATTATTCCGCACCTACGCGCTGTAATTTGACCCCCTTAACATGCTTCAAAACTCACCAAATTTGACCCACACGTCGGTATAGCAAACCTTCCCAACATATTAAGCAACCAATCCCCCAAAATGAAAACTGCGCTCTAGCACCCCCTAGGAAAAAATTACAGACAAAACTGCATGTAACTTCTGTTAGGAATGTCATAGCGACATGAAACAAAAACTCCTATGTAGGTCTGACTTAGACCCAATTTTCATTCACTCACTTCTTTCAGCAAAAATCTACAGGAATTTGGCAAAAACCCCTTCAAAATAAAATTTTTGCCTCTTTGCGCTGTAATTTGACCCCCTTAAAATGCTTCAAAATTCACCAAACTTGGCGCACACATCTGGACTGGCAAAAATTGCGATCTAATGAAAAAAACAAACACCAAAATCAAAAAATGCGCTTTAGCGCAATTTTTTAATAAAACACAGAAAAAACTGCTCCTAGGAAGAAAACACAAACAAAATTGCTTGTAACTTCTAGTAGGAATGCCGCAAAGACATAAAACAAAAACTTCTGTGTAGGTCTCACTTAGAACTACATTTTAATAATTGACAGCCTGCAGAAAAAATCAACAGGAAGTTGGCAATTACCCCTTCAAAATAAAAGTTTTGTGAAAACCCGTCACCTTTTTTCAAACGAAAACTCCTCTGAGTGCGTTTGTCGTTTCGGCTTCAAACTCGCACAGGAGAGAGTTTGGACCCTTCTGATTAAAAGTATAGATCAGAGTTTTGATTACTGGTCCGGTTTTGATTTTACGTGCCTTCAAAGAACACCCGCGCAAATTTTCCTAAAAAATGTCATTTTTGCCTCTTTCATCTGTAATTTAACCCCTTTACAATGCTTCAAAACTCACCAAACTTGGCACACACATCAGGACTGCCAACAATTGCGAGCTAATAAAAAACCCAAAACTCTAAATTGTGCTCTAGCGCCCCCTAGGAATACAACACAGACATACTGCTCCTAGGAAGAAAACACAGACAAAACTGCTTGTAACTTCCGGTAGGAATGTCAAAGAGACATGAAACAAAAAACACTATTTAGGTCTCACTTAGACCTACATTTTAATAATTAACATACTTTAGCAAAAATCAACAGGAAGTTTGATATTTTCACTTCAATACAACAACTGCATTACTTTCACAATGCATTAGATTCTCAAAATAGTGGCACCAAGGCGTCTTCTACCGCTTATCCGGCCGTGGGTCTCGGGGGCAGCAGCCAAAGGCGGACCCGACCAACACTGCTTGCAGCTATAATTGTTTCTTAAATCTTTAGTTTGCGATTACTTATTTGATCCCGGAGGAAGTATTTCAAACTTTGTTTGGTCTTATCGATGGCCTAAAAAGACACACGGTGGATTTTGGTAATAACGTGTGATCAATGAGGACCGTTGGTGACGTTGACAAGATGTTCTATCTGCAGCTTTCGCCTTCCTTCACAAAGTCCAACCAAGGGGTTCCTCCAAGCCCTCAGAAGGTGGACCCTCGTCCAGTGACGAGTCCGCTGAAGACTGTGCCGCCATCTTCAAGATCAGTGTCTTCCAGCCCTTTGAAAAGCACACCTGTGGCCACAGCTTCCGTTTTAGCCTGCAGTCCTCAGAAAGTATGTGCTAAAGCCAACACGCCAAAGTCTGCTGCTCCTGGTAAGTCATCATGTTGTATTATTTATTATTTATACATTACATGAAGTATATATGGATGTTCTCTTTCATCTGATCATTGTATTCATAACTATATTATTAATGCACTACATGTGATGTCTATGGACGTTCTGTTTCATCTGATCATTGTATTCATAGCTATATTATTAATGTACTACATGTAATGTCTATGGACGTTCTCTTTCATCTGATCATTGTATTTTTAGGGTCTTCAATTGATCGCAACTGGACTATTTTGTTCGTTTTAGACTGTTTATCCTCTCATCCGAGTACACTTCATCTTTATGATTATAGACTTAGATTGGTCAGATCTGAACAATATTCATCTAAAACTAAATAAATAAATAAATGGGTTGTACTTGTATAGCGCTTTTCTACCTTCAAGGTACTCAAAGCGCTTTGACACTACTTCCACATTCACCCATTCACACACACATTCACACACTGATGGAGGGAGCTGCCATGCAAGGCGCTAACCAGCACCCATCAGGAGCAAGGGTGAAGTGTCTTGCTCAGGACACAACGGACGTGACGAGGTTGGTACTAGGTGGGATTGAACCAGGGACCCTCGGGTTCCGCACGGCCACTCTCCCAACTGCAGTTAGCTAAAAAGCTAGCGTAAAATTTGAGCATGCTAACATTATCAAGCTAATATGGGAGAAGCTGGCATACTTTCAAAATAGGCGCCAAGCAATAAAATTCATTATTTTTAGGTTTAAACGTAAAAAAATTGCGAACAAAGAGTTAACATGCTAACATTAGCATGATAAATGTGGCAGCCCTAATAGAAATAATAAATAAATGGGACATTTTGATAGGCCGGTAACATCCCTAGACAGCGCCAAGTATCCAAATTAATAATTTTTTAGGTTTTCACATAAAAAAATGCAAAAAACAAGCAAAAAAACGTTAGCATTCTAACATTAGCATGAGAGCATAGGTTGAATTAGTGTTCTTGTAAGGGGGCGCCAAAATGCACTGTTTTTAGGTGTAAACATAAAGGGTAAATGGGTTGTACTTGTATAGCGCTTTTCTACCTTCAAGGTACTCAAAGCGCTTTGACACTACTTCCACATTCACCCATTCACACACACATTCACACACTGATGGAGGGAGCTGCCATGCAAGGCGCTAACCAGCACCCATCAGGAGCAAGGGTGAAGTGTCTTGCTCAGGACACAACGGACGTGACGAGGTTGGTACTAGGTGGGGGTTGAACCAGGGACCCTCGGGTTCCGCACGGCCACTCTCCCAACTGCAGTTGGCTAAAAAAGCTAGCGTAAAATTTGAGCATGCTAACATTATCAAGCTAATATGGGAGAAGCTGGCATACTTTCAAAATAGGCGCCAAGCAATAAAATTCATTATTTTTAGGTTTAAACGTAAAAAAATTGCGAACAAAGCGTTAACATGCTAACATTAGCATGATAAATGTGGCAGCCCTAATAGAAATAATAAATAAATGGGACATTTTGATAGGCCGGTAACTTCCCTAGATAGCGCCAAGTATCCAAATTAATAATTTTTTAGGTTTTCACATAAAAAAATGCAAAAAACGTTAGCATTCTAACATTAGCATGAGAGCATAGGTTGAATTAGTGTTCTTGTAAGGGGGCGCCAAGTATTAAAATGCACTGTTTTTAGGTGTAAACATAAAGGGTAAATGGGTTGTATTTGTATAGCGCTTTTCTACCTTCAAGGTACTCAAAGCGCTTTGACACTACTTCCACATTCACACACACATTCACACACTGATGGAGGGAGCTGCCATGCAAGGCGCTAACCAGCACCCATCAGGAGCAAGGGTGAAGTGTCTTGCTCAGGACACAACGGACGTGACGAGGTTGGTACTAGGTGGGGATTGAACCAGGGACCCTCGGGTTGCGCACGGCAATCTAAGTCTACGACTATATCTGACCAATCTAATTCTAAAACTAAAATTGAGCAATCTCAGTTTATCGTTCAATTGTTTACTTTATTGGTCCCTGAGGGAGAATTCAGAAGTATAAGACAAGATCTGAGCAATCCAAGTCTAAGATGATATCTGACCAATCCAATTGTAAAACGAGATCTGACCAATCTAAATCTAAGAATATATCTGATCAATCTAAATCTAAGATTATATCTGACCAATTTAATTCTTAAACTAGATTTGAGCAATCTCAGTCTATAGTTCATTCGTTTACTTCATTGGTCCCTGAGGGGAAATTCAGAAGTCTGTCAAGATCCGAGCAATCTACAGTAAGTCTAAAATGACATCTGACCAAGACTAGATCTGACCAATCCAAGTCTGAACTAGATGTGACCATTCCAAGTCTAAGGGTAGATCTGAGAAATCTATATCTGACCAATCTAATTCGAAAACTAAATCTGAGCAATCTCAGTCTATCCTTCAATCGTTTACTGTAGTGATCCCTGAGGGGAAATTCAGAAGTCTAGGTCAAAAACTGAGCGATCTAAGTCTAAAATGACATCTGACCAATCTAAGTCTAAGACTAGATCCGAGCAATCTAAATCCAAGACTATATCTGACCAATTTAATTTTAAAACTAGAGGTGACCAATCCAAGTCTAAGACTATATTTGACCAATCTAAATTTAAAACTACATCTGAACAATATAAGTCTAAGACTTGATGTGACCAATCCAAGTCTGAACAAGATGTGATCAATCTAAGTCTAAGATTAGATCTGAGAAATCTATATTTGACCAATGTAATTCTAAATCTAAATCTGAGCAATCTCAGTCTATCGTTCAATCTGACCAATCTAAATTTATGACTAGATCTGACCAATCTAAGTCTAATACTGTATCTAACCAATCTAAATCTAAGACTATATCTGGCCAATTTAATTCTAAAAGTAGATTTGAGCAATCTCAGTCTATCGTTCATTCGTTTACTTCATTGGTCCCTGAGGGGAAATTCATAAGTCTTAGACAATAATTTAAGCAATCTAAGTCTAAAATTACATCTGACCAATCTAAGTATATGACTAGATCTCACCAATTCAAGTCTGAATCTAGATGTGACCAATCCAAGTCTAAGACTAGATGTGACCAATCTAAATCTAAAATATACATCTGACCAATCTAAGTCTAAGACTAGATCTGACCAAGTCTGAACTAGATGTGACCATTCCAAGTCTAAGACTAGATCTGAGAAATCTATATCTAACCAATCTACTGTAATTCTAAAACTAAATCTGAGCAATCTCAGTGTAGCCTTCATTCGTTTACTTTATTGGTTCCTGAGGGGAAATTCAGAAGTCTAAGTCAAGATCTGAGCAATTTAAGTCTAAAGGGACATCTAACCAATTTAAGTATATGACTAGATCTGACCAATCTAAGTCTAAGACTATATCTGATCAATCTAAATGTAAGACTATATCCGACCAACACAATTCTAAAACTAGATTTGAGCGATCTCAGCCTATCGTTTACTTCATTGGTCCCTGAGGGGGAATTCAGAAGTCTAAGTCAAGATCTGAGCAATCTAAGTCTAAAATGACATCTGACCAATCCAAATGTAAAACGAAATCTGACCAATCTAAGTATATGACTAGATCTGACCGATTCAAGACTGAAACGAAAAGTGACCAATCCTAGTCTAAGACTTATATCTGAACAATCTACAAAAGCAGTGAAGTTGTCACGCTGCGTAAATAGTGAATAAAAAGAGAATACAATGATTTGCAAATACTTTTCAAATTATATTCAATTGAATAGACTGCAAAGACTAGATGTTTCATGTTCACACTGAGAAATTTCATTTTGTTTTGGCAAATAATCATTAACTTAAAATTTAATGGCAGCAACACATTGCAAACACGCATTTTTACCATTGTGTTACATGGCCTTTCCTTTTAACAACACTCAGTAAACATTTGGGAACTGAGGAGGCACATTTTTGAAGCTGTTTTTCTTAATCATCTTTTGTTATTGTGTACTATTGACTTTGTTTTGCTCAAACAATTGTACGTAATACAAGAGAATAAGGTACCAAATTAAATACTGTGTTAATGTTGTAAGACTGTCAATTAGGGATGCACCAAAATGAAAATTTGTGACCGAAGCCGAATAAAATTTAAATGCTTGGCCGAATACCGAATAATGAATGCAGTTTTTCACAATTTTTTAATATTGCATAAATAGCCTAGAATAAATATTTAGACATGTTTTTCAAATAAAGTATTTTTTTATTGAATATTGACATTTTTTAATATTCCATTAGTCTTTGCTTTTCAAAAAAAAAAGCACAGTTTTTCATTTATATTAGGCCTTCAAACAAAACATGCATTCCAAAAAAAAATAAAGTGCATTAAAGTGGATAAACCCACAACAAATGAATTATTGTCCTTTTGGCAAAAGTCTGCTTAGCCACAGTAGATATGCTAATAATGTAAACAGAAGGCTTAAGTAAATCTCAATTAAGTGTGTGCTTGTAACCTCTTACACTTATACAGGTAGCCTACACAACAGGCTAATAATGTAAACAGAAGGCTCAAGTAAATCTCAATTAAGTGTGTGCTTGTAACCTCATACACTTATACAGGTAGCCTACACAACAGGCTAATAATGTAAACAGAAGGCTTAAGTAAATCTCAATAAGTGTGTGCTTGTAACCTCATACACTTATACAGGTAGCCTACACAACAGGCTAATAATGTAAACAGAAGGCTCAAGTAAATCTCAATTAAGTGTGTGCTTGTAACCTCATACACTTATACAGGTAGCCTACACAACAGGCTAATAATGTAAACAGAGGCCCCACTAAATCTCAATAAGTGTGTGCTTGTAACCTCATACACTTATACAGGTACACAACATATCACCACGTCACTGCACATTGGTTGATTGCGTCACCGCGTCAAAAATTTGCGTCACACGCCACTATTCGGCCTTGTTTTTAACTCATTCCACCGAAGGGCGAATGTGGCTATTTTTGCCATATTCGGCCGAATATATTCGGTTACCGATTAATCGGTGCATCCCTACTGTCAATAGCACTCACCATAAATAATTAAAACAATCTACAGTTAATACAAGTGATGGGTATCGGTTGTACTGCAGGCAGTAGCATGTGGAAATGTACTTTTAGTTAAGTGTAAAGTGTGCAATAGACACACAAAGGCTTACTTGTAACTGTACAATTGGACTCTTTGTGGCCCTCAGGTGTGAAGTCTTTCCTAGAACGATTTGAAGAGCGATGCCACGAGCGCACCAACCCGTGTTCTCCAGCAGTGTGCGCCTCCCAGACGGCGACCCCCAAGAGTGGACTCGGGCTCAGGAGCGCCCAGTCAGCACAAACCACAACGGCTGACCTCGTCCAGAAACAGAAACTGGTGTGTGATATTGCACTTCTTTATCACAATCAAAGCAATTTCACCCAAATATTCTGATTTTTGAAGGAGCGGGAGTCGGAACTGGCTCAGATTCACTCGCGTGTCCAAGGGAACAATATGTGGAAAAGTGCAGAGAGCAAGGTGGGTTCATCACCTTTGTTGACCTTTTCTAGCAATGCCAAGCACCTTTGTCAACATCTGCAAAACTATCATGTAAAAATCCTCTCCAAAATGATTATACTTCTCCTAGAAAGATCATGTTCAAAATTATCATATTTTTGCTCTGAAGATAATATCCAGAATGATCATATTTCTTCTGTAAACATAATATCCAAAATGATCATATTTCTACTGTAAAAATATCCCAAATGATCATGTTTCTACTGTAGAATTATATCCAGGTTTATAATTTCTGCTGTAAACATATCTAAAATGATAATTTTTCTACTGTAGAATAATATCCAGAATGATCATATTTCTGCTGTGAAGATATTTAAAATGATCATATTTCTACTGTAAAAATATACAAAAAGATCATTTGTACTGTAAAAAATAATATTAAAAAATATCATATTCTTACTGCAAAAGTAATATCCAAAATGATCATATTTGTACTATAAAAATGATATCAAATGATCATATTTATACTGTAGAATTATATCCACAATGATCAAATTTCGGCTGTACATATTTAAAATGAGCATATTTCTACTGTAAAATAATATCCATAACAATCACGTTTCTCCTGTCAAGATATCCACAATGATCATAATTCTGCTGCAAACATATCTAAAATGATCATATTTCTGCTGTGAAGATAATATCCAGGATGATCATATTTCTACTGTAAACATATTCAAAATGATCATATTCCTACTATAAAAATAATATCCAAAATGATCATATTTCTGCTGTGAAGATAATATCCAACATGATCATATTTCTGCTGTAAAGATATCTAAAATGATCATTTTTGTACTGTAAAATAATATCCAGGATAATCATATTTCTGATGTGAAGATAATTTCCAGAATGGTCATATTTCTACTGTAAAAATATCCTAAATGATCATTTGGATATTTTTGGTAAAAATAATGCCCAGAACGATCATGTTGCTGCTGTAAAGATATTATCCACAATGATCATAATTTACTGTAAATATATCCAAAATGATCATATTTCTGCTGTCAAGATAATATCCAAAATTACCAAATTCAAAATGTAAAAATAATATCCAAAATGATCATATTTCTACTGTAAAGATATCCAAAATGATCATATTTCTGCTGTAAACATATCCAAAATTAGCTTATTTCTACTGTAAACATATTCAAAATGATCCTATTTGTACTATAAAGATATCCAAAATGATCATATTTCTGCTGTGAAGATATCTAAAATGATAATTTTTCTACTGTAAAATAATATCCAGAATAATCATATTTGTGATGTGAAGATAATATCCAGAATGGTCATATTTCTACTGTACAAATATCCTCAATGATCATTTGGATATTTTTGGTAAAAATAATACCCAGAATGATCATGTTGTTGCTGCTTTAAAGATATTATCCACAATGATCATAATTTATGTAAATATATCCAAAAATATAATATTTCTGCTGTCAAGATAATATCCAAAATTACCATATTCAAACTGTAAAAATAATATCCAAAATGATCATATTTCTACTGTAAAGATATCCAAAATTATATTTCTGTTGTAAAGATAATATCCAAAATGATCTTATATCTACTGTAAAAATATCCCAAATTATAATTTTTCTACTGTAGAATTATATCCCAAATTTTAATTTCTCCTGTAAAGATATCGACAATTATCATTTCTCGACTGTAAAATAATATCCAGAAATGATCATATTTCTGCTCTGAAGATAATATTTCTTATTTCTACTGTATAAATATCCAAAATGATCATTTCTACTGTAAAAATAATATCCAGAACGATCATGTTGCTGCTGTAAAGATATTATCCAACATGATCATATTTCTGCTGTAAAGATATCTAAAATTATCATATTTCTGCTGTCAAGATATCCAAAATTTTCATATTTCTACTGTGAAGGTAACATCCAAAATGATCATATTTCTACTGTAAAGATATCCAAAATTATCATATTTCTGCTGTGAAGATAACATCCTGAATTATAATTTGTACTGTAAACATATCCAAAATGGTCATATTTCTACTGTAAAAATAATGACAAAATTATCTTATTTCTACTGTATACATATCCAAAATGATCCTATTTGTACTGTAAAAATATCCCAAATTATCATTTTTCTACTGTAGAGTTATATCCCGAATTTTAATTTCCGCTGTAAAGATATCGACAATTATCATTTCTCTACTGTAAAATAATATCCAGAAATGATCATATTTCTGCTGTGAAGATAATATTCAGGATAATCATATTTCTACTGTATAAATATCTAAAATGATAGTTTCTACTGTAAAAATAATATCCAGAACGATCATGTTGCTGCTGTAAAGATATTATCCACAATGATCACAATCCTGCTGTAAATATATCTAAAATGATCATTTTCATATTTCTACTGTGAAGGTAACATCCAAAATGATCATATTTCTACTGTAAAGATATCCAAAATGATCATATTTCTGCTGTGAAGATAGCATCCCGAATTATATCCAAAATGGTCATATTTGTACTGTAACAATGACCAAAATTGTTATTTCTACTGTAAACATATCCAAAATTATCATATTTGTACTGTAAAGATATCCAAAAGTATCATATTTCTGCTCTGAAGATAATATCCAAAATGATCATATTTCCACTGTAAACATGATATCCAAAATTATCATATTTCTACTGTGAAGATAATATCCAAAATTGACATATTTCTGCTGTGAAGATATCCAAAATTATCATATATCTACTGTAAACTTATCCAAAATGATCACATTTCCACTGTAAAGATATACAAAATAATTGTATTTCTGCTGTAAATGTAATATCCAAAATAATATTCCTACTGTAAACATATCCAAAATAATCATATTTCCACTGTAAACATATCCAAAGTTATCATATTTATACTGTAAACATATCCAAAATTAACATATTTCTGCTGTGAAGATATCCAAAATTATCATATATCTAATTTAAACTTATCAAAAATTATCATATTTCCACTGTAAAGATATTCAAAATAATTTTATTTCTGCTGTAAATATAATATCCAAAATAATATTCCTACTGTAAACATATCCAAAATGATCTTATTCCTACCGTAAAAACAATATCCAAAATGATTGTATTTCTGCTCTGAAGATAATGTTCAAAATGATCATATTTCTGCTGTGAAGATTATGTTCACAATTATAATATTTCTGCTGTAAATATATCTAAAACGATCATATTTCTACTGTAAAATAATATTCTGAATTATCATAGTTCAGCTGTGAAGATATAAACTCCAAAAATATCATATTTTTTCTGTAAAGATAATATCCAAAATGATGATATAAAAGGCTCCATTGTTGTTGTCAACCTAGTAGAAGTAGAACATTTGCAGCGTTCAGCTAGCAGGCTCCTCTCATACAAATGATGACTTATTGAAAAGTAAACATTGTTGCAAAAGCTGACAGACTCAGGCAAGTCCTTTTTATGCTTTTCTATTTATATTTTTAGTTCTATAAGAAGCTTACTGATTGAACTTCCTTTCCTTTTCTCATGGAGAAAAGATAGCAATTATCAATTTGCAGGCTCCCTGGCTTCTTTGAAGAAATACATCTATAAATCTGTTTATGTTAAACAACTGCTGTAATATTTCTTGCTCTATTTAGGGCCTTGGTGGCAAAGCTGAGGAGATGGACGCTTGTGAGCCAAAACTTCAACCAAAGCCACATGGCACTGAGATCATCTCGCCAGGTATTGGGTTTATGAATAAACTAGGGTTGTAACGGTACACAAATATTTCGGTTCGGTACGTACCTCGGTTTAGAGGTCACGGTTCGGTTAATTTTCGGTAGAGTAAGAAAACAACAAAATGTAAATTTTTGGGTTATTTATTGACCAAATTAGTAAAAAATGGCTTTATCCTTTTAACATTGGGAACACTATAATAATTCTGCCCACGTTAATCAACATTAAGCGGCCTCAAATTGTTGCTCAGATTAAATAAAATGACAAAACTTTTCTTCTACATATAAAAAGTGCAACATTAAAGAGTTTCAGGTCAACTCATCATGCCTGTCACAGTATTTGGGAAGCTTGTAGTTGATATTTATTTTTTTCTGTCCGTAAAACACACACACATCACAAAATAAGCTAACGTTATGCTAAAAGCTAATTAGCCTTCACCTCAAGCCAGAACTGCTAACGAGCTGAGCTGCAGTTTAAGTTTCTACAAGGTCAACGAGCTCATAGTGATGTTAGTAGTAGTTGACTGGGAAGTGTTTATTATCATTTGGGGAGAGTACGCTGATTCTCATTCTCATTCATCAGTAATGCGGACGTTGTATCGATCCGTTGTGGTGAAGAAGGAGCTGAGCCAGAAGGCAAAGCTCTCAATTTACCGGTCGATCTACATTCCCATCCTCACCTATGGTCATGAGCTTTGGGTCATGACCGAAAGGATAAGATCACGGGTACAAGCGGCCGAAATGAGTTTCCTCCGCCGGGTGGCGGGTCTCTCCCTTAGAGATAGGGTGAGAAGCTCTGCCATCCGGGAGGAGCTCAACGTAAAGCCGCTGCTCCTCCACATCGAGAGGAGCCAGATGAAGTGGTTCGGGCATCTGGTCAGGATGCCACCCGAACGTCTCCCTAGGGATGTGTTTAGGGCACGTCTAGCTGGTAGGAGGCCACGGGGAAGACCCAGAACACGTTGGGAAGACTATGTCTCCCGGCTGGCCTGGGAACGCCTCGGGATCCCCCGGGAAGAGCTAGACGAAGTGGCTGGAGATAGGGAAGTCTGGGCTTCCCTGCTTAGGCTGCTGCCCCCGTGACCCGACCTCGGATAAGCGGAAGATGATGGATGGATGGATGGAGAGTACGCTGCCTTATGCTCACCTGCTGAACACCTATCTGCTCAACGCTGAAGCATTTACCGAATGCGCACTGAATACGCACTGCTGATTGGCTGTTACCGCTATACATGTAACCAATCAGATGGTTGTCCTCTCCAAGGTTCTCATAGTCATCATTGTCACCGACGTCCCACTGGGTGTGAGTTTTCCTTGCCCTTATGTGGGCCTACCGAGGATGTCGTAGTGGTTTGTGTTGTGGTTTGTGCCGCCCTTTGAGACACTAGTGATTTAGGGCTATATAAGTAAACATCGATTGATTGATTGGTTGTGTAGGTGGGACAATGCTGGGTGCTCAGACAGAGGCAGAAGAAGCAAAGCAGCTTGTTAAGACTTTAGCTTAGAAACTTGTTCGGTACACTCCTGTACCAAACCGAAACCCCCGTACTGAAAGTGTTCAATACAAATACACGTAGCGTTACACCCCTAGAATAAACATTTACATTTTTTCCACATATAAATGAACATTACACATATTTACACATTTTTACACTCTGGATGAACATATATTTTTCTGAGTGTAAACATTAATTATATATACCTACAGTACAAGTACATTATAGGGTTGTACGGTATACCGGTACTAGTATAGTATCGCGGTATTAATGAATTAAAAACGGTACTATACTCTGTTTGAAAACAGAGAATCTTCACAAAAGCAGGTGAAATAACTGAAAACATGTTTTATATTCTAGTTTCTTCACAATAGCCACCCTTTGCTCTTATTACTGTTTTGCACACTCTTGTCATTCTCTAGATGAGCTTCAAGAAGTGGTTTTCACTTCACTTGAAGCTCATGATTACTGTTTTGCACACTCTTGGCATTCTCTCGATGAGCTCCAAGAAATGGTTTTCACTTCACTTGAAACTCACGGAGAGAATGCCAGTAATCAGAGCAAAAGGTGGCTCTTTTGAAGAAACTAGAATATAAAACATGTTTTCAGGTTTTTCACCTTTTTTTGTTAAGTGCATAACTCCACATGTGTTTTTTCATAGTTTTGATATGACAACCTACAATATAAATCAGGGGTCCCCAAACTTTTTGACTAGGGGGCCCGCGTTGTACACCGTATTTTTCGGACTTTAAGTTGCGTTTTTTTTTTTGTGAGACTTGACCAAACTATTAAAAAAAATATATATATTTTTTTTTTATTTTGGACTGTGGAGAAGACTGCGACTTATAGTCCGAAAAATACGGGGGTGAGACTTGACCAAACTATTAAAAGAAAATATATATTTTTTTTTTATTTTGGACTGTGGAGAAGACTGCGACTTATAGTCCGAAAAATACGGTAACGCATGTGTTCCTTTTTGACTGGACTTAAATGTAGAATATATATATATATATATATATATATATATATATATATATATATATATATATATATATATATATATATATATATGTATGTATGTATAATATATTTATATTATTCACATGTGAATAATGCTGTATAATAGACTGTATTTATATTATTCACCGATGAATAATGCTGTATAATAAACTGTATTTATATTCACATATGAATAATGCAGTATAATAGACTGTATTTATATTATTCACATCATGTGAATAATGCTGTATAATAGACTGTATTTATATTATTCACATATGAATAATGCAGTATAATAGACTATTTATATTATTCACATGTGAATAATGCTGTATAATAGACTGTATTTATATTATTCACATCATGTGAATAATGCTGTATAATAGACTGTATTTATATTATTCACATGTGAATAATGCTGTATAATAGACTGTATTTATATTATTCACACGTGAATAATGCTGTATAATTGACTGTATTTATATTATTCACATGTGAATAATGCTGTATAATAGACTGTATTTATATTATTCACACGTGAATAATGCTGTATAATAGACTGTATTTATACTATTCATATGTAAAAAATACATAAGTGTTTGTCTATTGTGAGCGAACTGTGGTGCTGACTTTTCCCCCAGGGATCAATAAAGTACTTTCTATTCTATTCTATTGTGTTAACACCGAGAGTAACAAGCGATAGAAAATGGATTAGAGAGGACAGATTTAAAAAATAAAATAAAAAAATATATGTTATTGTTAATTAATTTTTTTTTAACTTGGGACGTCCCGATGGCAGTAGTTTGGGGACCTCCGAAGTAAATAGTCATGGAAAAAAAGAAATCTTATTGAATAAAAACTTTTGGCCTGTACTGTACATCTCCCAGTGTTACAGTAGTTCTTATAGTTCTAAAGCAATACAATTTCAGCTGTTACAAAGATGAAATATTAAGAGTATTACACGATCAGTGAAGCATAAGGAACACAAACTTTCCAAAATAATGGCTTTTCTAACAATTTTTTGTTTTTTTAGTTATTTCAAACAAAATAACTTGCTTAAAAGTTGTTAGTATATGTGTCAATAGTTTTTGAGCACATTCAACATAACTGTGATCAATTTGGTCACAACAAATGTGATATGGCATTTTCATATTGTTACATCGCCAGATTGAACTAATATTTTAGTCGAGGGTAAACATTGAAGTTGTGAGCATGTACATGTTTATAGATCTACATCTGCGTGTGTTTTTCAGTAGCAGCTTGTGGATTGCTGGAACCTACCCCAAACCCCACACACATCCCACTGGAGGAGGAGGAGGTGGACGAAAGCAGCAGAGAGGATGAAGGCAAGGAGATAGAGATGAACGTCGATCACTCCGCAGTGATCGACCAACTTTTTGACGGCCTTCACGACGACGACGAGGATGAGGAAGAAGATGCCTTGAATATCTCTTCCATGTCGCTTCTCACGCCGCTCGCAGAAAGTGTCGCCGCAGTGTACAGTCCGGACAGGAGCACGAGAGTAAGCATCTTTACTTATTTATTCTGGGTATCCGCGGATCCTTAAAAAGTCTTAAAGTCTTAAATTCATATGTCTAAAATTAAGGCCTTAAAAAGTATTACGTTTATTAGAAATTCCTAAGATGGTCTTATATTCAGTACTCAATGGTCTTAAATTGTCGGGCCAGTTTTTTTTTTTTTCGGGGCACGTCTTTGAGTAAAAGTGAGTGATTTCAGTGTCAGTCGCGCACAGACTCCTTCCTTTCAGTCAGCATGGGGAAATGCAAGTTTTGCGAGCGTTGGCTGGAGGACAGCCGGTTTAAAAGCTGGCTTAAGCCTGTTGCCAATCCCGAGGAGGCCAGGTGTATGCTTTGTAAGAGGGATTTCAAACTTGGCACCATGGGAATTAGAGCGGTCGAATCGCACATGCAGTGCGGTAAGCATAAAATCACGGCAGAGAGCCAAAAACAAACACCGGACATCTCTCAGTTCTGTGTGGGTCCAGCGCCAACGCACCCCCAGCTAGCAACAACTGCCGCTAGCAGCACTGACCTGACACTAGAGGTGGGTAGATCCATCCATCCATTTCCTACCGCTTATTCCCTTTTTGGGGTCGCTGGCGCCAATCTCAGCTACAATCGGGCGGAAGGCGGGGTACACCCTGGACAAGTCGCTACCTCATCGCAGGGCCAACACAGATAGACAGACAACATTCACACTCACATTCACACACTAGGGCCAATTTAGTGTTGCCAATCAACCTATCCCCAGGTGCATGTCTTTGGAAGTGGGAGGAAGCCGGAGTACCCGGAGGGAACCCACGCGTTCACGGGGAGAACATGCAAACTCCACACAGAAAGATCCCGAGCCTGGATTTGAACCCAGGACTGCAGGAACTTCGTATTGTGAGGCAGACGCACTAACCCCTCTGCCACCGTGAAGCCCGAGGTGGGTAGAGTAGCCAGAAATTGTACTCAAGTAAGAGTACTGTTACTTTAGAGATGTATTACTCAAGTAAAAGTAAGGAGTAGTCACCCAAATATTTACTTGAGTAAAAGTAAAAAGTATGTCGTGAAAAAACTACTCAAGTACTGAGTAACTGATGAGTAACCTGATTACGGCAACAAATGCACAAAAACATAAAAATAGCAATGAGCAAATTCAGAGCCAGGAATATCTCTTAAGCAACTAAAACAATAATATATATTAAATAATAGTACATTAAAATCAAATAAAAAAAATGGCACATTGAGCCACAATAACTTAACAGCACCATAGCCTCAGTAGGCATTCATTGATTTGATTGATTGATTGATTGAGTAATTGAAACTTGTATTAGTAGATTGCACTGTACAGTACATATTCCATACAATTGACCACTAAATGGTAACACCCCAATAAGTTTTTCATTGTTTATCAATTACTTAATAAATGACCAAGTCGAGGCGATCTACCTCATATATACATATATATACACACACATATCATTTATACACACACATATCATATATTCACACACATATCATATATATATATATATATACACATACATACATTTACATATACAGTATATAATGTATATTTATTTATTTTGCCGTTTTTGTTGACATGTTAAAGGTGTTTTAATGAATATTCATACATTTTTAACACATAGATTCCTATCTTTCATGAAGACAAGAATATAAATTGGTGTATTACCTGATTCTGATGACTTGCATTGATTGGAATCAGACAGTATTGATGATAACGTCCATGTTTTCAAATGGAAGGAAAAAAAAGTTCCTCTTTTCTGTCCAATACCACATGAAAGTCGTTGGTTTTTGGCATCTTATTTGTCCAGCTTCCATATGCGTTTTTATACACTTTACAAGAAATACATTGGCGGCAAGCTCCGTAGCTTGCTAGCTTGTTTGCGCTGGCTTTCGGAGACTCTTCTTTTGTTAGCGCAGGCGCGATGGGGCGGCGCTTTTATTGTAAAGACAGGAACTGTGCGATCAGTCTTTAGGCTTTTGACGGGAAGTACGGTTGAAATAAAAAGTGTCTTTTTTTCTTTACACTTTTGATTGATTGATTGAAACTTTTATTGGTAGATTGCACAGTACAGTACATATTCCGTACAATTGACCACTAAATGGTAACACCCCAATAAGTTTTTCAACTTGTTTAAGTCGGGTCATGTGACCGCCTGGCTCTGTTTGATTGGTCCAACGTCACCAGTGACTGCATGTGATTGGTGAAAAGCAGGCATGCGTAGATCCTACTTTGAATCTCTGTCATAAACCAAAACAACATTAATAGAGCGTTAAAAAAAAGTAGCGAGTAGCGAGCTGAATGTAGATAAATGGAAGGGAGTAAAAGTAGCGTTTCTTCTCTATAAATATACTCAAGTAAAAGTAAAAGTATGTTGCATAAAAACTACTCGTAGAAGTACAATTTATCCCAAAAGTTACTCAAGTAAATTTAACGGAGTAAATGTAGCGCGTTACTACCCACCTCTGCCTGACACTAATCTTCGGCGGGACAGCAACATTAAAATCCGAGGTGTTATGGATCTTGCACACGGTGGTGAAACATCAATCCTACACCTCATATGACAGGATTGGCGATTTTTTTCGTGTGATGTTTCCTGATTCTTAGGTTGCTAATACATTTTCCTGTGGAAAGGATAAAACAGCATATATTACGAGACACGGATTAGCACCTCACATCCAAAACCTGCTCTTCGACCAAGTCAACGGGTCTCGGTATGTGTTAATGAAATGTAATTCATGTTTACCCTCACCTCGGTTATTAGGTTTATACTGGCGTTGGTGTTGTTTGTTTTGGATGTCAAAGTTTTTGGATCTCTCAAGATTTTTGATAAGCTGTTTGCCAGAGTGGTGCTTATCAGTTTGTTTATTAATAAACATACACAAAGTAAACTTGACTGACTGTCATTGAGGTTGTAGTACAGTGGGATCCCCAACCATTGCTTATATTTCTAGATTTTTTATTATTTTTTTCGGTCTTAAATTTTTCATTCAAGGTGGCATTAAAAAGGTCTTAAAAAGTCTTACATTTGACTTGCTGAAACCTGCAGATACCATCCATCCATCCATCCATTTTCTACCGCTTATTCCCTTTCGGGGTCGCGGGGGGCGCTGGCGCCTATCTCAGCTACAATCGGGCGGAAGGCAGGGTACACCCTGGACAAGTCGCCACCTCATCGCAGGGCCAACACAGATAGACAGACAACATTCACACTCACATTCACACACTAGGGCCAATTTAGTGTTGCCAATCAACCTATCCCCAGGTGCATGTCTTTGGAAGTGGGAGGAAGCCGGAGTACCCGGAGGGAACCCACGCATTCACGGGGAGAACATGCAAACTCCACACAGAAAGATCCCGAGCCTGGATTTGAACCCAGGACTGCAGGAACTTCGTATTGTGAGGCAGACGCACTAACCCCTCTGCCACCGTGAAGCCCCCTGCAGATACCCTGTTATTTTAATCTGGACATAATAGTTACACCAGACAAACCATCTTTACGGAAAGAAAATGCTCATTTTCAACAGAATATGTGTTAAAATGTTCACAAAATATACAATGAATCAAATCTACAATACATTAATGCTTTTTCAGATGTCTGGTGAAGATGTTTAAGTTACTTAGCAGTTTGCCAGCCCAATTCCTGAAAAACAACCCGACACCATAATTCCTCCTCCACCAAATTTCACACGGGGCACAATGCAGTCCGAAATGTAACGTTCTCCTGGCAACCTCCAAACCCAGACTGGTCCATCAGATTGCCAGATGGAAAAGCGTTATTCATCAGTCCAGAGAAGCTGTCTCCACTGCTCTAGAGTCCAGTGGAGACGTGTTTTACACCTGTGGTCCACAACCTTTTTGTAGCTGTGGATCAGTCAACGCTTGAAAATTTCTCCCACGGACTGGGGGGTTTTATTTTTTATTTTTTTCTATAAAGAAATACAATCATGTGTGCTTACGGGCTGTATCCCTGCAGATTGTATTTATCTATATTTATATATAATGTATATATTGTCCCAGATGCCCGAACCACCTCATCTGGCTCCTCTCGATGTGGAGGAGCAGCGGCTTTACTTTGAGTTCCTCCCGGATGACAGAGCTTCTCACCCTATCTCTAAGGGAGAGACCCACCACCCGGCGGAGGAAACTCATTTTCGGTCATGACCCAAAGCTCATGACCATAGGTGAGGATGGGAACGTAGATCGACCGGTAAATTGAGAGCTTTGCCTTCCGGCTCAGCTCCTTCTTCACCACAACGGATCGGTACAACGTCCGCATTACTGAAGACGCCGCACCGATCCGCCTGTCGATCTCACGATCCACTCTTCCCCCACTCGTGAACAAGACTCCTAGGTACTTGAACTCCTCCACTTGGGGCAGGGTCTCCTCCCCAACCCGGAGATGGCACTCCACCCTTTTCCGGGCGAGAACCATGGACTCGGACTTGGAGGTGCTGATTCTCATTCCGGTCGCTTCACACTCGGCTGAAAACCAATCCAGTGAGAGCTGAAGATCCCGGTCAGATGAAGCCATCAGGACCACATCATCTGCAAAAAGCAGAGACCTAATCCTGCGGTCACCAAACCGGAACCCCCTCAACGCCTTGACTGCGCCTAGAAATTCTGTCCATAAAAGTTCGGGGGGCATCTGGTCAGGATGCCACCCGAACGCCTCCCTAGGGAGGTGTTTAGGGCACGTCCAGCTGGTAGGAGGCCACGGGGAAGACCCAGGACACGTTGGGAAGACTATGTCTCCCGGCTGGCCTGGGAACGCCTCGGGATCCCCCGGGAAGAGCTAGACGAAGTGGCTGGGGAGAGGGAAAGCTGGGTTTCCCTGCTTAAGGCTGTTGCCCCCGCGACCCGACCTCAAATAAGCGGAAGAAGATGGATGGATGGATATATATTGTGTTTTTTATGTTGATTTAATAATGTCTCACTCCTTCTCATCCCTCCTTTTCACGGAGACGTAAATCAAGCCCGCCTTCTTACATACGTCACATATTGTCACGCGTGAAGCGTCATACGCTCTCGCCGAGCAGAAAATTAGCAGCATGGCTAACGTTAGCTGAGGCAGGTGGCGCAAGTTGAGTGACATTACAAGAGAGAGAAGGTGCGAAACCGATCACAAATGGAGGAAGAACAATTAATGCCCAAAAAACAGCAGGGGGTCCATCATCTGGCGGTAGTTTGGTTTCAAGTGGAAAGATATTCAACAGACAACAGCAATATGCAGCAGAAGTGTTACTACAAAAAGGTAGCAGCACTACTAACTTGTTCTTTCATTTAAAAAGTCACCCGTGAGAGAATGAAGAGTATTTAATAAATACAGTTTTGGTTAATTGACTTAGTTGTGATTTCCCTTTGTGCATGAAAGTTTAAAATGAGCATATATTAATGCAGTATGAAGAAGAATGTTTTAATGTAGACACACTGCTGTGATTATATGCATTAAGTGTTGAATGTTTATTTATATAGCCCCAAATCACAAATGTCTCAAAGGACTGCACAAACCATTACGACTACAACATCCTCGGAAGAACCCACAAAAGGGCAAGGAAAACTCACACCCAGTGGGCAGGGAGAATTCACATCCAGTGGGACGCCAGTGATAATGCTGACTATGAGAAACCTTGGAGAGGACCTCAGATGTGGGCAATCCCCCTCCCCCTCTAGGGGACCGAAAGCAATGGATGTCGAGCGGGTCTAACATGATACTGTGAAAGTTCAATCCATAGTGGCTCCAACACAGCCGCGAGAGTTCAGTTCAAAGCGGATCCAAGACAGCAGCGAGAGTCCCGTCCACAGGAAACCATCCCAAGCGGAGGCGGATCAGCAGCGTAGAGATGTCCCCGACCGATACACAGGCGAGCGGTCCATCCTGGGTCCCGACGAGCAATCCATCCTGGGTCTCGACTCTGGACAGCCATGGTCATCGGACCGGACCACCTCCACAAGGGAGGGGGGGACATAGGAGAAAAAAGAAAAGAAGTGGATATAGAGATATATATCATATATCACGATATGGCATTAAAATATCGCGATATTAATAAAAGCCAATGTCGCCCAGCCCTAGTAACAACTGGATTTGTTGCACAGGTGGCATCCTATGACAGTTCCATGCTGGAAATCACTGAAAGCGGCCCATTCTTTCTCAAATGTTTGTAGAAACAGTCTCCATGCCTAAGTGCTCGAGTTTATACACCGGGCCAAGTGATTAGGACACCTGATTCTCATCATTTGAATGGGTGGCCAAATACTTTTGGCAATATAGTATATTAAATTGTTTTATTGTAAATATTTATACATTTGTAATGTATTGACTTTGATGATTATTTTATTGTAGTTTTATGTCTCATTGAAGATGTTGTGAGCTGCCTAGAAATATTAATGATGTTGTATTTGTGCAGACTTCAACTCCAGCTCATTCATTCATTGTGAAGAATAAAACTCCAGACAAGCAGAGTCCATTCCAGAGAAGCAATAAAAGAAAGAGCGGCTCGTCCGACAGTGTCGACGCCTTGGAGGACGATCATAAGCTACCTTACAGGTACTCAAAGTCGTTTTTTGTTTCAAATAACAAATGCTGCTTGGGACCTGTCCAAATACTGGTGCATTCGTATTTGTACAATCTTGAGAAAATACATATTGTAGCATTTTGTAACTTTACATTACAAAGGTATGAATAATGCATCATTTTTGTATTAGGTTTATTTGAACATACAGTAACTGCTCTGTGTGGTTCGAATACTTGCTTGTTGGGAGGGCAACAAATACTAATCTCCCTCAAATTAAAAATGAATTTGTAAATGGTAATAAATTATTTACTTTCTATGTTAAATTAGAGCTACCATAAGATGATGTACACTTCACATCTTAGTAAGCAACTGGGTGTCTTACTATATCACATATTAGGGATGCATCGAAATGAAAATTTGTGGCCGAAACCGAATAAAATTTGAGCGCTTGGCCGAAGGCCAAATACCGAACAATAAATGCAGTTTTTCACAACTTTTTTATATTGCATAAATAGCCTAGAATAAATTTTTAGACATGTTTTTCAAATAAAGTACATTTTTATTGAATATTGACATTTTTTAATATTCCAGTAGCCTTTGCTTTTCAAAAAAAGCACAGTTTTTCATTCATATTAGGCCTTCAAACAAAACATGCATTCCAAAAAAAAAAAAAAAAGTGCATTAAAGTGGATAAACCCACAACAAATGAATTATTGTCCTTTTGGCAAAAGTCTGCTTAGCCACAGTAGATATGCTAATAATGTAAACAGAAGGCTTAAGTAAATCTCAATTAAGTGTGTGCTTGTAACCTCATACACTTATACAGGTAGCCTACACAACAGGCTAATAATGTAAACAGAGGCCCCACTAAATCTCAATAAGTGTGTGCTTGTAACCTCATACACTTATACAGGTACACAACATATCCCAGGCCAGAACAGATTTGTCAATAACAGTACTTTAGCTTCTGAATAAAAAGAAGGAAACTATGTATAAAACAATTTAAATTTGATTGCGTCACCGCGTCAAAAAATTGCGTCTTTGCGTCACACGCCACTATTCGGCCTTGCTTTTAACTCATTCCACCGAAGGCCGAATGTGGCTTTTTTTGCCATATTCGGCCGAATATATTCGGTTACCGATTAATCGGTGCATCCCTATCACATATATATACATACACACACATACATATATGCATTTATGTATATATATATGTGTATATATATATATATATATATATATATATATATATACACATAGGAATTAGGGGTGTAACGGTACACAAAAATTTTGGTTCGGTACGTACCTCGGTTTAGAGGTCACGCACGGTTCGGTTCATTTTCGGTACAGTAAGAAAACAACAAAATATAAATTTTTTGGTTATTTATTTACCAAATTTGTAAACAACGGCTTTATCCTTTTAACATTGGGAACACTATAATAATTCTGCCCACGTTAATCAACATTAAACTGCCTCAAGTTGTTACTTTGATTAAATAAAATGACAAAACCTTTCTTCTACATCTAAAAAGTGCAACATTAAACAGTTTCCATTGAAACTGTTTAATGTCAACTCATCATGCTTAATTTATCACAGCATTTGGGAAGCCTGTAGTTGACTTTTATAATGTAAATGTTGTATTTTATCAACATGTGATAGCAGGGACCCTGCTATTCAAAACTAGGCTGCTACATTAGTAATGATTCATGTAACTATAGCTGAAAAATAGTACAATTGCAATAGGAGAGACTATTCATCCCTAAACACAATAGAATTCAATGAAATAACAGACAGATAGGGCTTTGCTGCCCCTAACACACACACACACACACACACACACACACACACACACACAGCAAAATGAGCTAACATTACGCTAAAAGCTAATTAGCCTTCATCTCAAGCCTATACTATGAGCGAGCTGAGCTGCAGTTTAAGTTTCTAGAAGGTCAACGGGCTCGTAGTGATGTTAGTAATAGTTGTGACTGGGAAGTGTTTAGTATAATTTGGGTAGAGTCCGCTGCTCCCCTGCTAAACGAATATCTCTGCTCGATGCTGAAGGATTGACTACATCGTTCTGAAGTCTGAATACGCACTGCTGATTGGCTTTGTATGTAACCAATCAGATGGTTGTGTGGGCAGGACAATGAGACAGAGGCAGAAAGCAGAGCAGCTTGTGAAGACTTCTGCTTCCGAACTCGTTTGATACGCCCGCGTGCCGAACCGAAACCCCCGTACCGAAAAGGTTCGATACAAATACACGCACCGTTACACCCCTAATATGAATATATATTATATGTGTGTGTGTGTGTATATGTATATGTATATGTGTATATATATATATATATATATATATATATATTAAGATGCACGATTAATCGGTAACCGAATATATTCGGCCGAATATGGCAAAAAAAGCTACATTCGGCCTTCGGTAGAATGAGTTAAAAACAAGGCCGAATTGTGGCGTGTGACGCAATTTTTTGACGCGGTGACGTTGGGATATGTTGTGTACCTGTATAAGTGTATGAGGTTACAAGCACACACTTATTGAGATTTAGTGGGGCCTCTGTTTACATTATTAGCCTGTTGTGTAGGCTACCTGTATAAGTGTATGAGGTTACAAGCACACACTTAATTGAGATTTACTTGAGCCTTCTGTTTACATTATTAGCATATCTACTGTGGCTAAGCAGACTTTTGCCAAAAGGACAATAATTCATTTGTTGTGGGTTTATCCACTTTAATGCACTTCATTTTTTTTTGGAATGCATGTTTTGTTTGAAGGCCTAATATAAATGAAAAACTTTGTGCTTTTTTTGAAAAGCAAAGGCTACTGGAATATTAAAAAAATGTCAATATTCAATAAAAAAATCACTTTATTTGAAAAACATGTCCAAACATTTATTCTAGGCTATTTATGCAATATCAAAAAAATTATGAAAAACTGCATTCATTATTCGGTATTCGGCCTTCGGCTTCGGCCACCAATTTTCATTTTGGTGCATCCCTAATATATATATACTGTATATATATATATACATACACATTGACCACACCCCCTCCACCACATGTAGATTTTATATTTGTATATAATTAAGTAATTATATACATAAATTACATAATTATACTATTATCTAATTGGTATTTAAATATTTTTGTTGTATTGTTTTGCTCTATTTTTTTATAATTGCAATTATTGTACACAGACTGTATACCATAGGCAGCTGCTGGTCCTTCAAAAAGGGGAAGCTATTTTTCAGTTACTCTTTATTATTATGACATATTACATATTTGTCTTGTGTGTGTTAGCATTGATGCTTCATAGGTCTATTATTATTATGACATATTATTACATATTTGTGTTGTGTGTGTTAGCATTGATGCCTACAGGTCTATTCGAGTGAAGGAGACTGGGAGAGTTCCCGGTAAAGATGGGATGGTGAGAAAAGAGGACGTTTCTAGCAGAGCAGAGGAAGTGCGAGGCGGCAGCCTGTTTAGCATCAAACAGAAGATAAAGGTTGGAAATAAATAGTTTTGGTTTTGTGGAAGATGTGTCCATGGTGACATGTTTCATGTGTGTAGCTGCTCACAAATGAGATGAACCTGCAGCAGACCATCATCCATCAGGCCAGTCAGGCACTCAACTGCTGCACGGATGAAGAACATGGCAAAGGATCACAGGTGGAAGCCGAGGCAGAAAGACTCTTGATCGTAGCAAGTAAGTCCATTCTTTTCATTTGGCTGCTTTGTAGCTACTGACTCCCCCACAATTCACTGAAGGGACAAGCGGTAGAAAATGGGTGGATGGATGGAAGTAGATGGAGTCTGTTCACGGGGAACTTTGACTTTTGTTCACTTTGCATATGGATGGAATGTGTAGGTGCGGACAAGTTCTGAAGGTGTCCACCAGTCTGGTCTCTGGGATTTGCAGTTGATGTCCTGATGACCTCATTTAGCTGGAACTTGCAATATTTGCCGGGGTGCTTTAAAACGGAGTGGGAGGACTTAGCGTCTGCAAATCTGAGGCACAAGTTGGATTTTACCGTCTGGGTTGGGAGTGAAGGATCTTGTTCATGAGAGAGGAAAATATGGTAATGTGGTCGCTGTACTGGACAGAGAACTGAATCAGAAGGCAGGATTGTAAATTTACTGCTTCCAGCGACAGTCCATGTTGGTGAACTTTTAGGTCGTGACGGAAAGAGCGAGGTCACGGGTATCAGCAGGTCAAATGAGTTTCTTCCGTAGTGTGGCTACTTCTTCACATGATATCTAGTCCAGGTGTTCAATCTGGGAGGAGGCTTTGAGGTAGACCGAGGGCAGGGGTCGCAACCCAAAACGATGACACCGCCTTTTTGGACCAAAAATACCCAAAAACTAATCTGTTGGGAGCAGCAAAAGATTAAAAGGCGTACCGTATTTTTTGGACTATAAGTCGCATTTTTTTTCATAGTTTTGCCAGGGGTGCGACTTATACTCAGGAGCGACTTATGTGTAAAATGATTAACACATTACCGCAAAATATCAAATAATATTTTTTAGCTCATTCACATAAGAGACTAGACATAAGATTTCATGGGATTTAGCGATTAGGAGTGAGAGATAGTTTGGTAAAGGTATAGCATGTTTTATATGTTGTAGTTATTTGAATGACTCTTACCATAATATGTTAGGTTAACATAGCAGTTGCTTATTTATGCCTCATATAACCTACACTTATTCAGCCTGTTGTTCAATATTCTTTATTTATTTGAAATTACCTTTCAAATGTCTATTCCTTGTGTTGGGTTTTATTTAATAAGTTTCCCCCCAAAAATGCGATTTATACTCCAGTGCGACATATATGTTTTTTTCCTTCTTTATTATGCATTATCGGCAGGTGCGACTTATACTCCGAAAAATACGGTATATACATTTTATAATGAAGACAACACATGATGTGAGGGTCTATATTAGCTATAATAGCCTACTGTATTTTTCGGATTATAAGTCGCTCAGTAATATAAGTCGCACCGGCCGAAAATGCATAATAAAGAAGGAAAAAAAAACACAAGCCCCACTGGAGTATATGTCGCATTTTTTGGGGATATGCCCATCCATCCATTTACTACCGCTTATTCCCTTTTGGGGTCGCGGGGGGCGCTGGCGCCTATCTCAGCTACAATCGGGCGGAAGGCGGGGTACACCCTGGACAAGTCGCCACCTCATCGCAGGGCCAACACAGATAGACAGACAACATTCACACTCACATTCACACACTAGGGCCAATTTAGTGTTGCCAATCAACCTATCCCCAGGTGCATGTCTTTGGAAGTGGGAGGAAGCCGGAGTACCCGGAGGGAACCCACGCATTCACGGGGAGAACATGCAAACTCCACACAGAAAGATCCCGAGCCTGGATTTGAACCCAGGACTGCAGGAACTTCGTATTGTGAGGCAGACGCACTAACCCTTCTGCCACCATATGTATTTGATAAAATCCAACACCAAGAATAGACATTTGAAAGGCAATTTAAAATAAATAAAAAATTGTGAACAGGCTGAATAAGTGTCCCGTTACACCCCTACTTCACTTCACTTCAGTGACCAAATATGCCTGATTAGCATTACAACAAGTCAACAACATCAACAAAGCGCACCTTTGTGCATTCATGTACAGCATAAAACTTTTGGTGGACAAAATGAGACAAAGAAAGAGTGGAAGATTTTACATGTAAACAAACTGTTGCGTCAGAGTCCACACTATGGTGAGTTCAAGAACCGTCGAAATAAATAGGACAAAACGATGTTCACCAAATACTCTCATTAGTGAAGCATACACACAAATAAATTAAACAGTGGGCTTTATGACAATCATACTATTTCCCCCCCCTCCCCATCATTTTCCATTTTCAATCCTTTTTTAAAAATGCTCCCAATTAACCTTTTCAGTTGATTGCTGCTATTGATGGCAAACTCTCCATGCTCATATTTATCATTAGTAAATATAAGAAAGAAGAGCAAACATTGTTTTAGAAAGACAATAATATATAATATGTATATAAATACAATTTATGATTTCATAATTATACATATAGGTTATATTAAAATGTATATATTACCACTTTATATGGAATTTAAATGAATTGTGTATATATAATATATATATATATATATATATGTGTGTGTGTATATATATATATATAAGTGTACAAATGTATATGTTTGATTTAAATGTTAAACTGTGTATATGAGACGTGTGCTACATATATGTTGCTTATATATTGTTTAAAAAAAAAAAAAAGTAATATAAGTGAAGCATGTTTTAGATTTTATATATTTTGAACCTTGTTCTTGTTGTGATGGGGTAGGTTTATATAAGCGTTGCTTCAACCTACACCCTTTCGGCTCAATCATTGCACAAATGAGTGTTTTTTTTGTTTTGTTTTTCTTTTCTTGTTGTTGTTCTTTGTTTTATGTGAAGATTGCCGAAATAAAATACATTGATTGATTGATTGATATTGTTTGTTGACAACTTTAGCCAAAAAGAGGGAGGCGCTGAAGACAGAGTTGCAGTGTCTGAAGGGGGAGAACCCAGCAGGCCAGAAGAAAAACCCCCCGCCTCTCCAGCCCGCCGGCATCTCAGCCTCCAAGGGCTCCATCACGCTGCAGGAACTCCGCTTGCCTCTCAAGGCGGACTTTGTTTGCGCTATTGCCAATAAGCCAGGTAAACTAACTACACCAGCTAGCTGTAAACCATGAAAACGCAGGAAAACCGTATAGCAATTAACTGTAAACTAGGTCAACTCTAAGGATAACTACAAGAACTAACTGTAAACTAGGTCAACTACCAGTAAAACTACACTTGTTAATCGTAAACAAGGTAAACTGACCAATAGTTAATTGTAAACTAGGTAATTTACCATGAAAATCGTACACCGGTTAACTGTAAACTACTGGAACTGCAACCGTAAACTACTGGAACTACAGCAGTAAACTGTCAACGAGGTCAACTACCAGTTAAACTACACAAGTTAACTGGAAACTAAGTCAAGTACCCAAAAAACTACAGCAGTTAACTGTAAACTTTGTCATCTGCAAGATAACTATACTAGCTAACCTTAAACTAGGTCAACGGCAGGACAACTATACTATCAAACCTTAAACTAGGTCAGCTACACCAGTTAACCTTAAGCTAGGTCAAGTACCCCGGAAAACTACAGCAGTTAACTGTAAACTAGGTCAACTCTAAGGATAACTACAAGAACTAACTGTAAACTAGGTCAACTACCAGTAAAACTACACTTGTTAATCGTAAACCAGGTAAACTGAACACTAGTTAATCGTAAACAAGGTAAACTGACCAATAGTTAATTGTAAACTAGGTAATTTACATGAAAATCCTACACTGGTTAACTGTAAACTACTGGAACTATAACCATAAACAACTGGAACTACAGCAGTAAAATGTTAACGAGGTCTACACAAGTTAACTGGAAACTAAGTCAAGTACCAAAGAAACTACAGCAGTTAACTGTAAACTTTGTTAACTGCAGGACAACTATACTATCAAACCTTAAACTAGGTCAGCTACACCAGTTAACCTTAAGCTAGGTCAAGTACCCCGGAAAACTACAGCAGTTAACTGTAAACTAGGTCAACTCTAAGGATAACTACAAGAACTAACTGTAAACTAGGTCAACTACCAGTAAAACTACACTTGTTAATCGTAAACCAGGTAAACTGAACACTAGTTAATCGTAAACAAGGTAAACTGACCAATAGTTAATTGTAAACTAGGTAATTTACATGAAAATCGTACACTGGTTAACTGTAAAATACTGGAACTACAACCATAAACAACTGGAACTACAGCAGTAAACTGTTAACGAGGTCAACTGCCAGTTAAACTACACAAGTTAACTGGAAACTAAGTCAAGTACCAAAAAAGCTACAGCAGTTAACTGTAAACTTTGTCAACTGCAGGACAACTATACTAGCTAACCTTAAACTAGGTCAACTGCAGGACAACTATACTATCAAACCTTAAACTAGGTCAACTACAACAGTTAACCTTAAACTAGGTCAAGTACCAGGGAATACTACAGCAGTTAACTGTAAACTAGGTCAAGTACCAGGGAAAACTACCATAGTTACATGTAAATTAGGTCAAGTACCAGAACAACTAAAGCCATTAACCGTAAACTAGGTCAACTCCCTGTACAATTACACCAGTTCACTGTAAACTAGGTCAACTGGAGGACAACTTCACCAGTTAACTTTAAACTAGGTAAGGTACCAGGAAAACTACAATTGTTAACTGTAAACTAAGTCAAATATCGAGACAACTACACCAGTTAACTGTAAATCAGGTCAAGTACTCGGAATACTACAGCAGTTAACTGTAAACTTGGTCAAGTACCAGGAAAACTACAGTAGTTAACTGTAATCTAGGTCAAGTACCAGGAAAACTACCGCAGTTAGCTGTAAAGTAAAGCAAGTACAAGGAAAACTGCAGCAGTTAACTGTAAACTAGGTCCACTCCCTGGACAATTACACCAGTTAACTGTAAACTAGGTCAAATGCAGGAATACTACCCCAGTTAACGTTAAACTAGGTCAAGTACCAGAAAACTACAATGGTTAACTAAACTAGGATAACTCCCTGGACAATTACACCAGTTCACTGTAAACGAGGTCAACTGCAGGACAACTTCCCCAGTTAACTTTAAACTAGGTAAGGTACCAGGAAAACTACAATCGTTAACTGTAAACTAAGTCAAATATCGAGACAACTACACCAGTTAACTGTAAATCAGGTCAAGTACTAGGAATACTACAGCATACACTAGGTCAAATGCAGGAATACTACCCCAGTTAACCTTAAACTAGGTCAAGTACCAGGAAAACTACAATAATTAACTGTAAACTAGGTCAAGTATCGAGACAACTACACCAGTTAACTGTAAATCAGGTCAAGTACCAGAACAACTAAAACAGTTAACTGTAAACTAGGTCAACTCCCTGGACAATTAAACCAGTTAACTGTAAACTAAGTCAAGTACCAAGAAAATACGGAGTTAACTGTAAACCAGCTCAGCTACAAAAACAACTACATCAGATATATGTAAACTAGGTCAACTACCAAAACAAGTACACCAGTTGACTTCTAAACCAGGTCAAGTAACAAGAAAACTACAGCAGTTAACTGTAATCTAGGTCAAGTACCAGAACAACTACAGCAGTTAACTGTAAACTAGGTCAGCTACAAAAACTATGTCAACTACTAAAACAAGTACACCAGTTAACTTCTTAGGTAAGTCAAGTACCAGGAAAACTACAGCAGTTAACTGTAAACTAGGTAAAATACCAGGGAAATACAGCAGTTAACTGTAAACTACGTCAAGTGACAAAACTACAGCAGCTAACAGCAAACCAGGTCAGCTACCGAAACAACTACATTATTTAACTTTAAACTAGGTCAACTACCAAAACAAGTACTCCAGTTAACTTCCAAAGCAGGTCAAGTAACAAGAAAACTACATCAGTTAACTGTAAACTAGGTCAAGTACCAGAACAACTACAGCAAGTAACTGTAAACTAGGTCAAGTAACAAGAAAACTACATCATTTAACTGTAAACTAGGTCAGCTACTAAAACAAGTACACCATTTAACTTCTAAACCGGGTCAAGTAATAACAAAACTACAGCAGTTTTAATGTAAACTAGGTCAACTACCAGGACAACTATATAAGTTAACTGTGAACTAGGTCAGCTACAATAACAACTACATCAGTTAACTGTAAACTCTGTCAACCACTAAAACAAGTACACCATTTCACTTCTTAAGTAGGTCAAGTACTGAGACAACTACAGCAGTTAACTGTAAACTAGGTCAAGTACTAAGACAATTACACCAGTTAACTGTAAACTAGATCAAGTACTAAGACAATTACACCAGTTAACTGTAAAATAGGTCAAGTACCAGAACAACTACAGCAGGTAACTTTAGACTAGGTCAAGTAACAAGAAAACTACAGCAGGTAACTGTAAACTAGGTCAAATACCAGGAAAATACACCAGTTAACTGTAAACTGGGTCAAGTACTGAGACAACTACAGCAGGTAACTGTTAACTAGGTCAAGTACTGAGACAACTACAGCAGGTAACTGTAAACTAGATCAAGTACTAAGACAACTACAGCAGGTAACTGTAAACTAGATCAAGTACTAAGACAATTACACCAGTTAACTGTAAAATAGGTCAAGTGCCAGAACAACTACAGCAGGTAACTGTAAACTAGGTCAAATACCAGGAAAATACACCAGTTAACTGTAAACTAAGTCAAGTACCAAAACAAGTCCACCAGTTAACTTCTAAACCAAGTAAGGAACAAGAAAACTACAGCAGGTAACTGTCAACTACCAGGACAACTATAGAAGTTAACTGTAAACCTGTTCAGATACAAAACCAACTGCATAAGTTAACTGTAAACTAGGTCAACTACCAAAACAAGTACACCGGTTAACTTCTAAACCAGGTCAAGTGATAACAAAACTACAGTAGTTAACTGTAAACTAGGTCAACTACCAGGAAAACTATAGAAGTTAACTGTGAACTAGATCAGCTACAAAAACAACTACATCAGTTAACTGTAAACTATGTCAACTACTAAAACAAGTACACCAGTTAACTTCTTAAGTAGGTCAAGAACTGAGACAACTGCAACAGTTAACTGTAAACTAGGTCAAGTACTGAGACAACTACAGCAGTTAACTGTAAATGTAGGTCAAGTACTGAGACAACTACACCAGTTAACTGTAAACTAGGTCAAGTACTAAGACAATTACACCAGTTAACTGTAAACTAGATCAAGTACTAAGACAATTACACCAGTTAACTGTAAAATAGGTCAAGTACCAGAACAACTACAGCAGGTAACTTTAGACTAGGTCAAGTAACAAGAAAACTACAGCAGGTAACTGTAAACTAGGTCAAATACCAGGAAAATACACCAGTTAACTGTAAACTGGGTCAAGTACTGAGACAACTACAGCAGGTAACTGTTAACTAGGTCAAGTACTGAGACAACTACAGCAGGTAACTGTAAACTAGATCAAGTACTAAGACAACTACAGCAGGTAACTGTAAACTAGATCAAGTACTAAGACAATTACACCAGTTAACTGTAAAATAGGTCAAGTGCCAGAACAACTACAGCAGGTAACTGTAAACTAGGTCAAATACCAGGAAAATACACCAGTTAACTGTAAACTAAGTCAAGTACCAAAACAAGTCCACCAGTTAACTTCTAAACCAAGTAAGGAACAAGAAAACTACAGCAGGTAACTGTCAACTACCAGGAAAACTATAGAAGTTAACTGTAAACCTGTTCAGATACAAAACCAACTGCATAAGTTAACTGTAAACTAGGTCAACTACCAAAACAAGTACACCGGTTAACTTCTAAACCAGGTCAAGTGATAACAAAACTACAGCAGTTAACTGTAAACTAGGTCAACTACCAGGACAACTATAGAAGTTAACTGTGAACTAGATCAGCTACAAAAACAACTACATCAGTTAACTGTAAACTATGTCAACTACTAAAACAAGTACACCAGTTAACTTCTTAAGTAGGTCAAGAACTGAGACAACTACAGCAGTTTACTGTAAAATAGGTCAAGTACCAGGCAAACTACAACAGTTAACTGTAAACTGTGTACAAAAATATAACAATGATTGTAAAAGTAAAGTAACATTAACTTTCTTGTCTCTGCTTTTAGAATCGGTGAAATATTCTTTCTTCATCATGATTGGATGTGGAGCAGAAAAGACGGTAGCCACGCCCCTTGTGAGCACACACCGTGGTCTGAGTGGCGACACCTTCACCTTCCCGACCAAGTTCACCATGTAAGATCTAAGACATGATCAATGCATAGTAGGATTATCTTACACAACTTCATACTACTTTGATATTTCAGGTCTGATGTCTGCAGTGATTTTTGCATTGATATTGACATCTATTACCTGGCAAGTACTCTTTTTTTTTTTTTTTTGTAATAGACACTTTATT